>NC_050451.1:38779281-38996397 GCF_903995425.1 Onychomys torridus
CTCCTCCATCCTCCAGTGTCTGTTGTTGTTATTATTATGGTATATAGAGACCTCCTCCTCCATCCTCCAGTGTCTGTTGTTGTTATAGTATATAGAGAGCTCCTCCTCCATCCTCCAGTGACTGTTGTTGTTATAGTATAGAGAGAGCCTCCTCCTCCATCCTCCAGTGACTGTTGTTATTATAGTGTATAGAGACCTCCTCCTCGATCCTCCAGTGTCTGTTGTTATTATAGTATATAGAGACCTCCTCCTCCATCCTCCAGTGTCTATTGTTATTATAGTATATAGAGACCTCCTCCTCCATCCTCCAGTGTCTGTTGTTCTTTTTATTATAGGCACAATGACCAGGTGAGATGAAATCTCAATTTAATCTTGATCTATACTTTGCAACTGGCAAAAAAAATGGTGAACTTTTTCATAATATATTGACATTTGTACTTCTTCATTTAAGGATCTCTCATTCACTTGCCCACTTATTGATTGGTATCTAGAATATACAAAGAACTTTTAAGAAATGAATTTGTTTCACACTTATTCTATTCTTTGAATCTGTCATTTCTCTCAGGATGCTAATTTATATCTTAAGTCAAGGAAGAATGCTGTGTCTTATGACAACTTTCCAAAATTGAATTGATAGATGATACTAAGTTCCATGTTAGAAATAAAGCCAGCTGTAGTGATGCACATCTATAATCCCAGCAGTCAGGCGATGGAGGCAGGAGGATTATAGTGAGTTTGAGGTTAACCTGGGCTACATAGTGAGACACTGTTTCAAAAAATAAAACCCAGAAATACTTTTAAGGCTAATTCACTCTCTCCTTGTTTCCTTTGTGTGCTTGGAGTTGGGTGCTTCTAATATAAATGCAGACAGTTAGAGATAGAGGTAGTCAGAGATGGACCAGAACCTTGAGAATTGAAGAGAAGTTTGAGGAAAGAGAGGGTATGAATGTAGAGGGAGAAGATGGTGGACATTGTATTTATGGGTACAACATGAGCCCCAACGTGTGCTGAGAATGGCATGTCACGTTAGGGAGTTTTAAGGCACACCTAGTCAGCACAGGTCATAGTACTGGTATTAGCAAAGGATGGGTCCAGTTTATTGGAAGAGTGGATACAGGCTGGTTTGTTTCTGACAACATACAAACACCAAAGAGTTTGGAAGTTGGGTCCTGAAGGGTATGTTTCTAAGGAAATTTAATATAATAAGTTGCAGAATAGATTGGAAAACAGAAGACAAGCTAAGGAAGTATTCAATGATTGGGTCTGGATTCAACAATTCACGCTCTTGCAGACCCTCCTCTTTCTCGACAGTTGGACACCTGGAGCTCCACCTGGGGCCTGGCTGAGGATCTTTGCATCCACTTCCACCAGTTATTGGACGAGAGTTCCAGCACGACAGTTAGGGTATTTAGTCATCTGATCACCGGACTAGGTCAGATCAGGCTTTCTCTCGACCATTGCCAGCAGTCTATAGAGGATGTATCATTGTGGATTTTGGGGTACAAGATTGCAAAAAACACAGGGACAAATAGCCAAACGAATAGAAGCACATGAATTATGAACCAAAGGCTGTGGAGCCCCCAGCTGGATCAGGCCCTCTGGATAAGTGAGACAATTGAATAGCTTGATCTGCTTGGGAGGCACCCAGTCTGTGGGACCAAGACCTGTCCTTAGTGCATGAGCTGGCTGTTCGAAACCTTGGGCTTACACAGGGACACTTTGCTCAGTCTGGAAGGAGGTGACAGGACCTGCCTGTACTGAATCCACCAGGTTTAAATGAATCCTCAGGGGAGTCTTGATCCTGGAGGACATGGGAATGGAGGGGAGGGGCTGGGGGGAAGGTGGGAGTGGGGACGGGAGGGGGGAGGACAGAGGAACCCATGGCTGATGTATAAAATTTAAAACACATAATAATAAATAAAAATTAAAAAAAATGCTTAGGTCTGAAGCAGTAGAAATTCAATCCAAAAGTAGAGAACAGATAGGAAACTCATTGAAAAGGAAGAAGTAACTTTGTGTGTTGAATCAGGATCTCTGGGAAAGTGAGAAACTCTGAGCAACATGGGAAGTTTCTCTATCTCTCTCTCTCTCTCTCTCTCTCTCTCTCTCTCTCTCTCTCTTTTAAATTTTTTTTGAAACAGGGTTTCTCTGTGTATCTCTGGCTGTCCTGGAACTTACCCTGTACACCAGGCTGGCCTTGAACTCACAGAGATCCACTTGTCTCTGCCTCCTGAGTACTGGAATTAAAGGTGTGCACCACTAGTGCTTGGTGGGAATTCTGCTTTTTATAAGAGAAAGAACAGAAATCAATCCCAAATAGAAATTGGAAAACAAGTTTGATGAGAGTAGATTTTATTTCTTATTTTTGGTTCTGTGTGTCAAACTTGGGGCTTTGTGCAGACTAAGCATGTGTTCTATCACTGAACTAAATCCCAGGCCCCTATGATATTGACATTTTTTAAAAGATTGATTTATTATTTATGTTTTATGTGTTTGAGTGTTTTGCCTGCATTATTGGTATACCATGTGCATGCAGTGCCTGAGGAGGCCAGAAGAGGGCATTGGGTACCCTGCATCTGATCCTTTGGAACTGGAGTTGAGATGGTTGTGAGCAGCCTTGTGGGTGCTGGGAACTGAATCTGGGTCCTCTGGAAGAACAGTAAGCACTCTTAACCACTGAGCCATCTTTCCAGCTCCCATGTCGACAATTTTATTTAACTATTTTTCTAAAGTGGTTCATTAAAATTACTTCATAGTTTTTATATATATATATTTTTTTTTTTTTTTTTTTTTTCAAGACAGTGTTTCTCTGTGTAGCCTAGGCTGTCTTGGAATTTACTCTGTAGACCAGGCTGGCCTTGAACTCAGAAATGCATCTGTCTCTGCCTCCTTGTGCTGGGATTAAAAGCATGTGCCACCACTACCTGGCTACTTCATAATTTTTGTACAAAACAAGATATCTGAAAACTAATGGCTTAGAGGAATTGCCATCATAATTGTTAGACCTAATAATGGTTACTGGATTTCCTAATACAGTTGAAATACTCCGTAATGGTTAATTGATTGCCTAATATTGTTGAAAAACTCAGTGAATTACTGCATTTCCAAAACTCCTGAAGTATTCAGTAGTTGTTTTAATCTTTGTAGTTGTAGATTTCTAGCAAAGTGGGAATTGTTCTGGCCTGGTGTGCTCTGGTGTTTCGGGTTATCTTACTGATCACAAGTCATATCCCTGAATTGGGATGCAGAGTGCCCATGGAGTCGCTGCATAGCTCTTACTGGCATTTAGTGAGCAGGTCCAAGTGTAGCATTTCATTCCTTGTGTTTCTTGAAATTGACGTTTCCATATGCCTCTTGAGAAAAATAGAATTAATCTTCACATTTGTCTAAAGTAAACAGTTCGAAATTAAGAACATCGCCGTATAAGATCTTAACACCATCAAGTACTTTGACCAAGACCTCCTTGGTCTCACTGAGAGGTAAGGTAGAAGGCCCTAGGATCCAACATGCATGAGATATGCAAATTGAAGGTTCCCGAATAGGTGTCTTGCCATTTCATTAGCTTTACAGTTAAGTGCATCTCAATTTCAGCTATGCTGTCTTTCTTTGTAGGTGTTCAGGAAAATTACAGGTTCATCTGTAGCTGCTATCTATCTCTTCAGGTTTTCTGACCTGGCTCCAGTCCTGGAGTTTGATCTGAGAACTAAACCTCATTCTGTCTATATAGGCTTGTTGATTTGGTAACATGTGGGCCTCCTAACTAAAATCTGTTGGAATTATATGAAGAATGTGTTGGTTATAGTTGTTGGGAGAGGGCTGGGTGACTGTCATAATTTCTGCTGGTGGAGTTTCTGAAAGAAAAATCAAGTCAGCTCCTTTTGTTGGGAAAGAGATTTCATGTTATCTATGTTTGCAGGCTTTCTGGCTCACATGCTGGAGGAGTCCTTGCTGCGGGGGTGTTTTCATTTTCTCGTCTAACATGGCAGTGGTCCACAGCAGCCGAGGTGTTTAGCTTAAACAATCTGTTTGTGGGGCTGCTCATGGCGCTTACTGTGCGTTTTGAGGAGGCGGCAGTCGCAAAGGAAAGATCAAAGGTAAGCTGTTTTGATCAAAGTGAAATCAGTTTTGTTTCAATTTTTAGACAGAAATGTGTTTCTCTTTAACTTTGGTTTAGACGCATTTATCTATTCTGATCCCTCTAGGGTAGTCTGGGCAGGTGGGGAGACTGACCTCGGTCCTTTGTTAGGAGTGGCGGCTTGCAAGCATGGCACGTCCCCCTTCTAGAGTTCAGAAGGTTTGGGAGGATGGGAATTAGGAAATTTTTAGTGCGTCCTGAAAGAGGGATGGGGTTGGTTCATACATATATAGTTTGTGTGTGTGTGTGTGTGTGTGTGTGTGTGTGTGTGTGTGTGTGTTTTGTAGGTCAAGCTGTGAGTGAACCTCCTTAAGATATATACTATGGTACTACATTGATTTCTCACTAATCACAGGGAAGATCACAGTTATAAATTATTTTTAGCCAGAAGAAAAGCATGAAATGTAAAAACCCAAGTTGCTCAAGTTGTTCAGAGGAGGTCACTGCCACAGTCATCTCAAGTGTGAAAGAGCCTTCTCTTCTGGGCCCTTACGTCTCAGAAGGGTAATATCTTCCTAGTCCAGGCCACCTTGTTGTTAGAGTCAGAAACCAAAGAGACCATGGTTTATTTGTGGTTCTCATAAATCTCCAATGCTAGTAGAATGTTTTTTTAATGACCCTCTCTTCTGATTGTGTCAAAGAAAAGGAAAAAACATGATATATACGTGCCGTGTCCTTGTTAAGGGACATAAGCAGACTGTCTTGGATTCAGTCATAGGGACCATGGTAGCAGACTTAACTCCAAATATAAAGAAAAGTAGAAATTTCTAACCAAGGAGCCAGCAGGGAAACAGTGAAAGATTACTGCCAGGAAACGTAAGGATAAGGGGGGATTTGAGCCAACCCAAATGCACAAGATTCTTGGGAGGGAGCAGGCCCTTGATGAGATGTGGAGCTGTGATGGGATGTGTAGGTGCGGAGCTCAGTATCTGCAGAGTGGTTGGACATTGGAGAGGAGATTGAAGGAGCCTGACTCCAGTGTGGTCAAAGAGAGAATCTTTACCAATTATGAAACAACTGTGTGTTCAATAACAACTAAAAGCCCCTCCGAGATCACCAGAGTTCTAAATAAAATTGTATTAATTAGTAGGGGGAAAGTCAAGCAGAATTGCTGAACTTCATTGACAGATTTCAGTTAGGAATTATACAGTATCCCATCATAGTAAGGGGCTTCCCAGGAGTCAGTTTGAAGATAGTCTTAAGGTCAAACTGTAGGGTTTTATGAGAATGGGGAAAATTACCCAGAACTACTGCTGATAAACATTAGTGACTATGAATGTGGTTGTTTGCATCTCAGGGCTTGGTGTTAGTCTGGCCTGGCATGCCAAGCCTTCATAGGTGCATCGGGGCTTTTTACTGTTACGTTTAGAGTTTTAGGGCAAGCTTTGACTAGTGTTTCTTTGCTTCTCAGGTAGCAGTCACTGGTGCTTTCTGCTGTGGTCTTAGCTTATGTAACCAGCACACAATAGTACTCTATGTTTTATGCATAATACCCTGGATTCTCTTCCGGCTTTGGAAAGAAAAGGTAGGAGTTTTTTTAATTATAAAAATTAAAATTCATACTATTTCATATAGGTTCAATTCAGCACTTGTATTATCTGAAAAAGTTAGGGCTTTAATGTTTCTTGAGTTTTATGTAAAGCATAAATGACCTAAGGCTTTAATGATATTGACTTTAAAAAGAGGATTTACAGAATTATGCAATATTGATTGTGGTGGCATCTGGCTGACTTCATAATTTTCCTCACGATTCTTGACAGCACGTCAGTGGGAAGAGGCAGAAGGGACTGAGAGCAGCAATATCCAGTTTCCTAAATGTTTTTCTTGCACGTCCTAAGATTCGAGGCAGTCAAGCACCACCGCTTTATTCCTTCATTCAAGCGTTGAGTGTTGTCTGTGCTGGAGACTGTCCCAACAGACAGCATCGCTGCTGACGTGAACTCCGTGAAGTTGGGAATGATAGTCCTGTTTCCTCAGAATCTGTAGAATTCCTCCTTCTAATCGAAAACTGCTCATGTCCCTTTTATCTTTCTCTGGAAGAAAACAGTAATGTTAATTAAAATGACAGAGAGAAGCAATGCAGAATTTTCTTTGTTAGACACTGGGAGATTCAGGTAGGAAAAGGCAGCGAGTGAGTTAGTCATAGACTGTGGGAGATAAATGTCCTTAATTCTCTCTGAGTTCTTCTAGAGCTGGAGCCTATTTGTAAAGCAGTACTGGGTGGTCACTTTATTGGTTCTTTGTTAACAAACTTAGTGATATTTATCTCCCATTATTTGTTAATTATGCTCAACTACAATTGGAATTATACTAGAAAACACATAAAGCATATAATAAAATTATTAGGAAATAAGGAAATAATTATACTAAAGCTTTAAATAATTGTATTTACTATGCTTTAGCACATCTTAGTAACGAAGCAAAAAAAGGGTAATGTGGAGATTATAAAACTCTTATTATGTGATTATGAAAAGGAAACAATAGTTCACAAAGAACAACTTTTTCGTAGAATTTAGTTTGGTGATGTCAATCATATAAGTCCTTACATGGGGGACATTAAACAGCTTAACCAGCAGCTTGTTTTTAGATTGTTATTTACTGATGTTTGGTTCTCTGACCTAAGGTCTCTGTGCTTAAAAGTGGTTTAATAGAGTATGCAGAAAGTTCTTTATGTAAGTCTTGGATAATAGATGAAGACGTAACTAGATGTGACAGTGCATGCTTGTAATCTCAACATTCAGGAGTCTGAGCAGAAGGTTGGAGAGCCTGAGGCCAATCTAAGCTACACAGAGAGTTTGAAGCCAGCTAGGTTTATATCCCAAAATATATGAATTTAAGAGAAAGAGTTAACATTAAAAAGTATAATTCGCCAAAGGCTTTTGTATGGCATATAAAACTGAGGCAGCACACATGCTTTTTCCTGAATCAGTGGGTACTGGATGGGGTAGACAGGCAGCCCAGCCTGCTCTAGTTTCAGATTTCTGACCTCAGCAGAGTCAGGTTTATTTTATGGAGACCACCAGCTGATTGATTTGAAGACAAGCCACATAATTTATGTAAAATGTTCAGGACTCAAGAGTTAATTCTAGAGTCTGGGCTAAGGACTATTGCTCTGTCCTGGAGTAGGTTACAGATGAGCGCTAGGATTTGGGCAACTGTGACTCTTCAGTGTAGCATGATCATTTCTGTTACATAGGGAACCTGGACAGTAAGTGTGTGTGTGTGTGTGTGTGTGTGTGTGTGTGTGTGTGTGTGTGTGTGTGTGTGTGTTTCTATATGACTACGTAAATAGGTATATATGTATATGTGTATTTATATTGAAACTCAATCCCACCGTCAAACCATTCTATGTTTGCGGGGGAAATCCCTGTCAGGTGACCACAGCCTCCAGCTAGGACAGAAAAGCTCTGCCCCGTCCATCTGTAACAGCCCTCATGGAATTGTCTCTACTTACTTCTTGTACAAAAGGAGAACAATATAGTAACTGTTTGTTTCCATTCTAAATTCAACTTTATAATGTGCAGTGCCTCCAAACCTGTAAGCATTTACTTCCCTGGACCCACTTTTAAGAATAGCAGCTGCCTGTTGTCAGATTAGATAGTTCTGCACACTTTCATGCCATCACTTTTATGCATATTGTTTCTGCTGTAGAAATCACAAATGAGATCAGTGCTTAAGAAAACACTTCATTTTCAATTAAGAATGTTTGTTTGAAAATGCAAAGAGAAGTCGGCTGCTTGTTCTACTTCTGCTGAATGAGTCCTGGCTCTTATATTCATTCTCACAGATAAATTTCTCATTTTCGTAAGGGAAAAAGTTGGCAGTTTCCAGTTATGATGTTTGTAAGATATCCCTTTTCCCCGTTATTAGAGCAAACAAGGCTTGGCTGTTTCTAGAATGCCAGAATTCACATTGTTGGGACTTAGTCCTTGTAATTATTCTCATATTGTTTGGTTTTAGATGTGTACAGGTGAGGAATTCTTCCAGGGAGAGCATATGAAACAACATGGTTACACATAACAACAAATTCCTTTTGTATTCCATGAAACATAGAGGAGAGAAATGTGGATGTACCTAGAGGTCTATAAAAGATAGCTTTGTTTACACCAAACACTTCCATGAAATGTCCAAAGCTTTTGGAAAGAATTACATCATCACTGTGTAATTGTAAGGAAATATACAGACAGTTAAAGCCACTTATGAAGGTGATGAAATGAATTAGCATTCAAATAGTATTAGGGGCTAAATAACATGCAGGCACTTCCAAGTGGATCATCTCAGCAGTGCAATGCTGCATGTCATGACATGGTTTAAATGTAAAAGATGCAGCACACTTGATGTTTATGTGTCTTTGCTAATATTTGCTCCACTCAGGTTTTGCCACAAAAAGGAATCCAGGCTGATGCAATTTTCTAGTAATCCTTAGTAATCAGAAGGTTTAGCATAGTATCTGTGGTGACTTAATATAAATTGAGAGATCAGCTTTAAGCAAACACATTTGACGTTTCCCTTGATGTGTTTTGAAGTTCCAAGGATGGGCTAGAATAAACATGTCCTCCACTGTGTGCTTCTGTGCAGGAACTCGCCTTCAGCTCTCTGTTGAAGCTGACTCTGGCCTTTTCTGCTGGCCTGCTGCCCTATGTCTACCTGCCTGTGTCATCCTATCTCAATCACGCCCGCTGGACCTGGGGAGACCAGACTACACTTCGAGGTTTCCTGACGCATTTTCTCCGGGAAGAATATGGAACATTCAGCCTGGTAAACTCACATTTAAAGTCCTGCCAAGGACACATGTGGCACAGCTTGGACCTTGACTGAAAGAAGCAGATAGGACTGTCATTTAATTACTTGTGGAGCAGAGTAGTCCCTTGGAGTGTGGCTCTTCACATGGGCTGTTTACTGTGACAACAGTAACCCCACCACACACACACACTTTTTGTTTGTTTAGTTTTTTAAATGTATGAGTCAATGTTTTAAGCCATAGCATAGGCTTGCTTCCAACTTATGATCTCCATGCCTCCATTTCCTGGGTGCAGAAGTTATAAATGTGTACCCACATTTGACTTAACATTTCCTTTTCATTTATTTATAATTCAATTTTAAAACCGGGGGGCGGGGTATGTGTATGGGTGTTTTGCCTTAATGTATATCTGTCTGCCATGTGTGGTTACTGCACTTGGAGACCAGAAGAGGATGTTGGATCTCCTGGGACCAGAGTTGCAGGCAGTTGTGAACCAACATGTGGGTGCTGGGATTCAAACCTGGGTTCTCTCTTAAGCACTGAGCCATTTTTTCCAGTCCCGACATTTCTTTTACTTGATGAATAGTATTTAAGTTACTGTTTAGTATTAAATAGAGAAGCTGTCTATAAAGCTTCAGAAAAGGTAGGCTTACTAAATTAGAGGTGTGTACTTAAAAAATTCAATAGGCTTGCTTTCCCTGAGGCCTAGTAGGGAAAAATTAAATGTAATTGCAATAAAGGATAAAAGAAAGGGAAAAATAGAAGATAATATTATTTTAATATAGACAGTGATATTAGGGTTTTCTCTGATGGCTTGTATTCTGTGTTTTGCTTAAGAAAATAAATTTCAGAAGAATCCCTAGTGATACCATTGACAAACTCCCAAACCCCTCAAAAACTAAAATTATTATTCAAGGCTACCTGCAAAAGGAGTGAAGCTTTCTGAAAGGAGAAAGAGAGGCCAGGCAAGATGGCACACAAGGTCACAAGTTCTAGGCCAGCTGTCAGTGAATAAATAAATAAACACATAATGAAGTGGGGATAGTTAGGGAAGAAGGGGCCTTCAAGAGTCTGTGGGTTCTGGAGGGTATTGATGAGGTTTTGTCTCTTTTCCGTTTGTCTACTTTTAAAGACAGGGTCCCTGTGTAGCCCAGACTGGCCTAGACCTCCCAGTGCTGGGTTAAAAGCCTGTGCTCTCATAACCAGCTAGGTTTTGTTTCCTCAATGGTTAATTTGAAGATTTCTTTCTTTATCCTTCCAGTATGCATTATGTATGTGTATACATGCAGGCCACTGTGTCATGTGTGTACACACATGCATGATAAATGTATGCAAAAAAGATTTTTGTTATTTAGTGGCAGGCGCTTCATTTGAATTCAGGTCGTCTGGTTGCTACAAGTTGCTACAAGTGTGAGGGTAATTGCAGATGTAAGATTAGTATCATCTACACAGTGTTGAGAAATGTGAGCTATCAGATTATAGTGAACTCTCACTGAAGCCCTGAGAGCCTAGAAAGGCTGCAACAGACATGCAAGAGAGTGTGATTTCTCTGCGTGCCAGTCACTCCTTCCAGAACAGGTGAACGGATTTTTCACCAGTTATTCTAAAAGTTTCCTAGTGGACACCCAAGTTTAAGTTTCTCTGGTTCTGAAATGTAGCAAAGCTTCAAAGCCTGACTAAGGAAAAATGTTGAGTTGTATATTTGAATTATGAAGCGCTTAAGTCAAGAACATTATAAATGCAGTCATCTAACAAAGAAAGTCTCAGCAGTTTATTGCTTGTGCAAGTGAACTTTCCTGTTTTTAGGCCAAATCTGAAATAGGATCCGGTGTGTCTACAATACTGCTGTGAGTATGATTTTACAATTATATCAAATAAATTTTCTATTGCCTATTTCAAATGATTTGGGGAGATTTTTTTATTAGTTCCTTTCTTTTTTGAAACATATGGCTGAGAAGTAGTTTTTACCTCCACAATTAATAGCTGCATATGCATACTGTATTGCCAAGTGCTTTAGCTTTTCACTAAGAGAGCTTAAAGCAAGCAGTAAATCCAGAAGTGTATGAGGCCAACAGGGGACTGGCCAGGGCCTGAAACCACGTAGTTCACCTGGGTACGAAATTATCCATGGTGTTGCTCTGAAAATGACTTGTTCTTCCCTATTTTTCCTCTTATCTTTCTCTTAGGAACATTGTAGAATGTTGCATTCATTACGATGTGAACAATTTTTCTTGTTATTTTGGGTTGAATTCTGCTCATTTAATCCTCCAGAGCTGGGTGTATATATATAGTCTCTTATCACTTCCTTTTGGTTGTCATAAGCTGTGTTTTTGACTTTCGTATTTTAACATCCAACCTTATTAGAGCCAGCTTAAGCAAATATATGTCATACATATTAACCAATAGTTTTCTTTGAAGAATGGATTAATGTTTGCTTTAAAACCTCCAGAGATTAAAGCACTTGAAAACTATCCATGTCAACTTTAAAAATTATCTATACCAATTATAATTCTTCAAATATAAACTTTACAATAAAAGTAAGTTTTTATAATATTAAAGTGATCTTTTAATTTCTAGTTTGGAACCCTCTAGACTGTGTAAAAGAAAGATCCACCTATCGACATCTATATCTGTCTGTCATCTGTCTATCATTCATCCATCTCTTAACCATCCATCACTCTGTCTTAGACAAGGCCTGGCTTTGTAGCCCAAGCTAGCCTGCAACAAGCAATCCTCCTGCCTCAGCTAGAATTACATACCTGTGCCCCCCATGGTCAGTCATTCCCAACAGATTCCTCTTTACTTTTTAGAGTTAGGGTGTTAGTATGTAGCCCAAGCTGGCCCTTGAATTCACAATCCTTCTGTCTCAGCCTCCAAATTGCTTGTGTAGCACTATGCTTGATATTCTTCCTTTGTTTTTAAACTTTTTCCCTCTTCCAAAATAGGATACAGAATCATAGAAGTTTTTGAAATACAAATAAGCAAAAATAAGAAAGTTTAAGTGGCCTTTAATTTCGTCATGCAAGGATAACCACTGTTACTAATATGTTAATATTTTGTACATATTTTTGTATTCTTTTATAATTTGTTTTTTAAATAGATTCATAAGATACACTTTTGTTAGTTGGTTTTCAGTTTACAGCAGATCTTGAAAACATTTCTCTGCCATTGTTATTTTTCTCACAACTGACTTACAATATTTCCTTGAATGTATGACCCAGACTTTTACAGCACTTCCTTCTTTTCTGTTATGGAGAAAGTGAGGAAGGTAGAGAAGATGGAAAAGATATAGAAGATAGAGTGGAGAAGATAGAGAGGGTGGAGAAGGTAGAGAAGGTGGAGAAGATAGAGAAGGTGGAGAAGATAGAGAGGGTGGAGAAGATAGAGAAGGTAGAGAAGATGGAGAAGATAGAGAGGGTGGAGAAGGTAGAGAAGATGGAGAAGGTGGAGAAGATAGAGAGGGTGGAGAAGATGAAGAAGGTGGAGAAGATAGAGAGGGTAGAGATGATAGAGAAGGTAGAGAAGATGGAGAAGATAGAGAGGGTGGAGAAGGTAGAGAAGATGGAGAAGGTGGAGAAGATAGAGAGGGTGGAGAAGATGGAGAAGGTGGAGAAGATAGAGAGGGTGGAGAAGGTAGAGAAGATGGAGAAGATAGAGAACATAGAGAGTTTGGAGAAGGTGGAGAAGATAGAGAAGGTGGAGAAAGGGAGAAGGTGGAGAAGGTGAGATGGTGGAAAAAGCTGACTTCCTCTTTAGACAGACAACTAATCAGTGGCTCTGAGCTTTCCCTACCTTCTGCTTCTTCCCAAGTAGAAAGACTCGCTACTTGCTCTTTTCTGCCTTTCCAGGATTACTGCTGTATCTTACCTCAAGTCCCACAGGAACTCTGAAGAATTCTTAACCATATATCAGCTTGTATGAGTTGCACGTAAATGTCATCTCTTGGAGACTTCCATTAAATAAGAGCGTTAGGTGTTGTGCACAGACTAAAGACTGCACAGAAAATGAGTCCACATCATGAACTATCATCATGCAAGCTGGAGACACAACCCTCACACTCTGAGGGGAAGAATTCCTGGATTTAAGTTGTTTCAGATGGATGGGTTGTTGAGAAAGGAGATGCATAATTTACTTACAAGAAAGGTCTTCAAAATGATGGAACAGAATCAGCTACCCTTTTCCAGTCAAGCAAATTAAATTCTTTCCCCATGCATATCGCTAAATTGCAATCCTGTACAGGGAAATTACTGAATCTAACCTTAGGCAGTGGACATCTTTTAGAGTTTACATTTAAGCAACAGATCTCTCAAAATTAATTTTGAGACTGACTTCATTTCTTTTGAAGAAATGGACCTCATACCAGAATCAATTTTTCAAGTGTATTTGTAAATGAGTGAGGGTAGCTTCTCATAATAGATGTGTCTCCATTAGTAAAGTACTCATTGTATGGCTTCCATATCGTGGCATGACATTTTCTCCAGGAAAATTGCCAGTAGGGAGAATGAAGTTTCCTTAGTTTGTAGACATATTTCTTCTTATAGAAATTAAATAGTGTGGCAATTTTAGAACTCAGATAGCCCTTGAAAGTGCTCATTAGTTAATGGAAGAATTTAGCACAGTTATACACAATACAATGAACACATTTCTCTGAGACTGCCTAAATGTTTTCCAAAACAAATAGTGTGGAAAACAAGAAGCTGCTTAGGGAAGAAGATAACTCAGAAAAAATGGTAAAACCCTTCTCTTGGCCTTTTTTCCCCTTCATAACTGGATCTTCAGAAAACAGTTTAGATTAATTTTTATTTTGGTTGTTAAATCACCAGTGACTATGTCTGTACTAGCAACAAAAACTGTCTAAAGTTCCCATCAAAATAACTTCTCATCTAAGCCATTAGGAAGCTCTTATGCTGTATAGTAATGTCAACCCTAAATTATATATACTGAAAACCAAATACTGTAATCAGAAAATGTCTTAGAACTGACTGACTTTTTCAATGATATTTCTCAACCCCTTTCAAAATTTGAAAGAAGAAAAAATAATTTTAAAATATAATCATAGTCCTTAGAGTAGTTCAGTGTATAATTGAATGTTTTATTGGTAAAATATTTTGTTTGAAATTTCCTGAACTTTTATGCCAACAATAAAATACTTTGTTTTTTGTTTTTCAGTTCACAAATAATAAATATGAAGACCGAACTTTCATTCAACATCCAAGCTCTTGCAGTTTGGGCAAATGTATGTTTAGCTAGAAAGTGAGTAATGTTTCCTTTGTTGTTGTGTTTCCCATGTTCTTGTGTTGAGTCTGTGTTTTATATATTGTAGAGTGCTGCCAGCATTGTCTTGTATTTAGGATGATAACTCCTAATCATTTCTGTCTTAGTTAGGGTTTCTATTGCTGTGAAGAGACACCATGACCACTACAACTCTTATGAAGGAAAACATTTAATCAGGGTTTCAGAGATTTTGTCTATTATCACCATGGTGGGACATGGTGGCATGCAGGCAGACATGGTGCTGGAGGAGGAGCTGAGAGTTCTGCATCTTGATCTGCAGGCACAGGAATCTGTGCCTACACTGGGTGTAGCTTGAGCTAGGAGACCTCAAGGCCTGCCCCCACTGTGACACACCTACTCCAACAAAGCCCACCTCCTAAGAGTGCCACTCCCTTTGATGGCCATTTTCTTTCAACCACCACAGTTTCTGTTAAGGCAAATACTTACTGTTCCTTGATGCCTCATTTTATTTTATGACTACAAATAAGTGACTTGAAAGATGGGCTAATTGATTATCTCAAACCTTGGATTTGATCTTTTACTCTGCCCATAGCTAATTACTGTTGTTGAATTGCAAAAGAAGCCTGTAACTATATAATTCCTCCAATAATAAAAAAAAAAAAAAGGAGAAGAAGAAGAAGAAGAAGAAGAAGAAGAAGAAGAAGAAGAAGAAGAAGAAGAAGAAGTAGTAGTAGTAGTAGTAGTAGTAGTAGTAGTAGTTTGAGGCCAGATTATGTAATCAAACTGTTTCTTTTCATTTGTTTACTTTCTGTTCTGTTGGATATATTTGTTTGTAAATATACATATATCTGTAGTTCTATTTGCCTAACAATTAACATTATAAAATAATGTTAGCAACGTTTTCCCATACTTAAAAAAAAACAACAAAACCTGATTGTTTAAATGTCTACATAATGTCTTCCACCATGTATCATGTGTGGTACTGAGGATTGAACCCAGCATCTTGTACATGTACAGCAAGTGTTTCACTGCTGGGCTGAGCTGTAGCCAAAGACGTACTGGGAAATTAAATGTTCTCCTGTTGAGGGCCATTAAATCGCTCCCACCTTTCCATTGTTTTAAGTGGTACTAGAGCATTCATGGATTAATGTTTATTCGCGTTTCTGGTTGTTGCTTGAAGATGTATGTATGTCTGCATGCCAGATTGCTGAGTCAGTGATTGTATATTAAGGGGATCGGCAGAGACAGCCAAATTACCCTTTCTCAAGGGTTGCATGAGTTTACTTTGTCATGTCACTGCTGAATTCTTACTTTGACAAATTTGCCATTTTAAACCTTAATTTTTAAGCATGAAACTGCGTTTTTATTTTTCATATGCTTGATGACTTCTCCGAGTTGGCAGGATTGCTGGTGTGTGTTTTCTGTGAGTTCCTCTCTGCTGCTGCGCCTTTGCAAGTTAACTTGCCTGCAGCATGTAATTGTGTTTGCTATCATCCTGCCGTCAACTGCTCACTCCACAGAGATTCTGGAAAGTTTGCTCTTCCTTCTTGAAAATAGAAAGTGTTAAAGCTGCAGATACTGCCCTGTACTCTAAAGCTATGTATATTCTTGATATTTACACACACAGGTAATTTTGGACACATCTCTGTTTTTGTAGGGACAGACGGCAGTCTTCATTAGTGTGGCTTTTTACTGGAATGCTTTGCATTTATTCCTTGTTCTTTGCTTGGAGAGCAAATTTAGATATTTCAAAACCACTTTTCATGGGTGTGGTAAGTTTTACTTTGATAGATCTTTTAAACAGTAAGTTTGGGAAGATTGTGCAGACTTGCCCTTCATGAACTTTGTGAAAGGACAAACTAGTTAAAAAATAGTATGTGTGTGTGTGTGTGTGTGTGTGTGTGTGTGTATACATTTATATATGTATGTATGTACGTACACACACACACACACACACACACACACACACACACACAGCTCTTAGGGAGGCAGGAGGATCAGATCAAGACCAGTGTTCTTACATAGTGAGTTCGAGAACACCCTGAGAGCTGCAAGAGCTGTCGCAAACAAGCAAACATAGTCTTTAGTTAACAGAGTAGTTCAACAGAAAACCCAAGATAGACTTAATAATTTTGTATCTGCAGTCTTGCAAATGTAAGAACACCTGCATTTTGTCTGGAATTTCTTTTAGAATAGCAGAAAAAATATGAGTTAAGTGGGGAGGAAGGGAGTTCCTACCATGTCCTCTTAGGTCCCCTTTCGTAAGCCTATGCAGATAACCCTGATCTTTGTGTTGCCATCTCTGGGACTGAGATAAGGATTTTTGTTTGTGTTTTGTTTTGTTTGAGACAGTGTTTCTATAGTGCATGGTTCTCAACCTTCCTAATGCTGTGACCCTTTAATACAGCTCCTCATGTTGTAGTGACCCCCAACCATGAAATTATTTCATGGCAGCTGGGCGGTGGTGGTGCACGCCTGTAATCCTAGCACTCAGGAGGCAGAGGCAGGAGGATCTCCGTGAGTTTGAGGCCAGCCTGGGCTACAGAGTGAGATCTAGAACAGGCACCAAAACTACATGGAGAAACCCTGTCTCAAAAAAAAATAAAACAAAACAAAACAAATTTATTTCATGGCTACTCCATAATTGTAATTTTGCTACTATTATGAATTGTAATGAAAATATCTGATATGCAAAATAACTGATATGCGACCCCTGTGAAAGGGTCGTTTGAACCCCAGGGTCACAATCCACAGGTTGAGAACTGCTGCTGTAGTGAATTCAGTATCTTCCTGCCTCAGTTTCCTGAGTTCTAGTGTGACATTCAGGAACCGCCACCCCTCCTTCTCTTAGTCCTCACACTAGGAACTAGAGACGGAAGTAACCCCTTTTAAAAGCTGATCCCACCTGGCCTTTTGTGTGTATGTTCATGAAACCTAATAAATGATGCTCTGCTTGAGAGAAAAAGAGAAGGTTGTGTTGGCCCAGTGGAAGCTGCCAGTTCTATTACCAGATTAGTCCCCTTCATCCTACAAAAAGATAGCAGGGAGGTGTGGGGGAAAGGAAGTGTAGCAGAGTAAAGCCAAAGCATCTCTTTATCTTTTTCACCTACATATTGCTGGAGCAGAGATGAAGTCTGTAGTTCTGAGGTGAATGTGTAGGCACATGGCAAATTAGGAAGGAGGAACAATAGAAACTTGGAAAATAAATTGACCTAGAACTGAGCTAGAGAAGTGAATTAACAAGGCCTAACTAACGATAATAGGTGTGAGCAGCTAAATGTAAGTGATAAATGTTTCTTAAAATGTCTAAGTTCTGATTGATGACATAGCCTGTCAGCTGGCCACACTATCTGCATGTCTCCTTCCCAGGTGGAGCGGTTCTGGATGCAGAGCAATGCGGTGGTGGCGGTTCTCGCTGGCCTCGGTCTGGCCACACTTGTGTCTGAGACTAACCGAGTGCTGAGCTGTAAAGGGATTCGGTATCTGGAATGGCTGTCAGCAGCTCTTTTTGTAGCTTATCAAATATACTCAAATTACAGGTAATGACCTAGGGTTATTTTCCTGAAAAGTAGTACTTAACACCAGAGACATTTGGCCATGTATGTTGTAGGAGTATTTCAATTTTCCTGCTGCTTTCTGAGGTAAGCAGGAACAGCCAAGAGTGGTGCCTGGGTTGAAACTCTGTTATGTTTCTGCTGTGGGATTCTTTGAGGATGAGTGTAGACCGTGGGTTTTCCTCTAAAGAACTCAAGAAATACATTGAAGAATCTAGATATATATGAAATTTCATAATTCAAATCCCCTTAGATGGAAAATGAAGATTTGAGGTTCTTATATATCCCTTTATGCTGCAACATTTTCATCTTTTGGGTAATTCTGGCCATTTTCTGATTAACTGTGTTGTAGAAAGTATTCATTATCTTAAAGTTAAGTTCTAAAAGTTAACCATCATAGACTATAAGTATTATAGATTTTTCTCAAAATTTTTAAATAGGCTTACAATGAAAACCCGGGGTAAACAAAGGTTTCAGGTATTCAGTGACAGTTGGTGGGTTTCTAGCAGGATTGTGTTCGAGGAGCAAAAGAGCAAGCCCTTTCAATGATTTGTTAGAGCGACTTTGACCAGTGTAATTTTAAAAGATTACATTCTCTCATGCAACTTAACTTTTTAAAATTAATTCTTGCGGGGCCAGGGAGATGGCTCAGCAGTTAAAAGCACTGGCTGCCCTTCCAGAGGACCTGGGTTCAATTCCCAGCACACACATGGCAGCTCACAACTGTCTGTAACTCCGGTTCCAGGTGAACCAACACCCTCACACAGACATGCATGCAGGCAAAACACCAATGCATGCAAAATAAAAATAAATAATTTTTTTAAAAAATTAATTCTTGCTGGGCCTAGTGGCACATGCTTTTAATACCAGCACAGGCGGATCTCTGTGAGTTCAAGGACAGCCTGTTCTACATAAAGAGTTCCAGGATAGCCAGAACGGCATAGTTAAGACCCTGTCTGTAAATAAATAAATTAATAAACAAATAAATCCTGTAGGTTAGCATACCAGAAGTGGGCTTCGTTTAGCATGGTCCTGCTAGGCACCATTGCACGAATCTCATGTTCCCTGCCCCACTGCTTCTCCCCCATCTGGGTGCTTCTCCCTTCTTTTATCCTCTGTTTTCACCTTCCTTAAGAAGGACCCCATTGACCCCATTGCTAGCTTTGTGACTTACAAACACATGCACACATAGACATATGCACATTCTTGCATACATACACATGTATACATATGCATGTACGTATATATACATTCTTGCATACATGCACACATATAGTTTTAAATCTTGGATTCACTTATGAGAGAAAACTACAGTTTTCTCTAGTATTTAGTTATAATAATTTACAGTTGCATCCATTCTCTTGAAAATGTCATGTTTGATTTTTATAGCTGTATATAATCCCAGTATATATTTATACCATGTTTTGATTATCTACCTGCATGTTGATGAAGTATGCTGGATCCATTTCCTGACTAGTGTACATAGTGCAAACACAGCATGTCCGTTGTATCATATAGAGTCCTTTAGATAAATGCTGAAGAGCGATACAGCTGAGGAACACAGGAATTCTGTCTCCAGTTCTTTGGACCTGCCACACTTCCTTCCTTTATGGCTTCACGAGCTGACTTTGGAAGCAGTGGTAAGGACCCTCTTTCCTTGCATCCTTGCCGTTTGTTGTCTGTTTGCTTCGCGCCAGCAGTTCTGACTGGAGTGAGATGGGGTGTCTAAGCAGTTTTCGTCTGCATTTCCCTTGTGGGTACGGATGTTAGACCCTTTTTCAAGGATTTGTATTTATTCTTTTGAACACTGTATTCAATTTATTCATCTACTTATTGATTACAATTCTTGTATCTCTCATGTATTAATCCCCAGGCCAATGTGTAGTTCGTGAAGATTGGTTTTCAGTTCTGACGATTGTTTTCTTGGCTGTACAGAGCTTCTTAATTTCATGTAATTCCACTCATCACCTCTTGGGATTGCTTCCTGTGCTAATGGATCCTGTTCAGAAAATCCTTGCCTGTGCCTATATTGTGAAGTCTGAAGTCCTGCATAAAGGGCTTTGATACATCTTGGATTGTGTGAGTGGGAGAAGAAATATGGATCTAGTTTCGTTCTTCTAATACGGAGATCTGGTTTCTCCAGCATCATTTGTTAAGCAAGCTGTCTTTTTTCAAATTTGTTTCTGACAGCTTTGTCAAAATTTGGTGACTGTAACAATGTGGATTTATTGCTGGATCCTCTTTCTGTCCTTCTAGTCTACCTGCCTGTTTTTGTTCCAGTACCATGTCTTGTTTTGTTTGGACTGTGGCTCAGTAATACAGTATGAGTCCAGTATTGTGATGGGATCAACACTGTTCTTTCCGCCTGGGATTGCTTTAGTTATTCAGGGTCCTTGTGCTTCTCTGTGGATTTTAGTGCTTTTATCTGTTTTGTGAAGAAAGACATTGGAGTTTTGATAGGGATTACACAGAATCAAGTAGTTGTTTTAGATACAATAGCCATTTTCACTATATTAATTCTGCCTAATTGTGAACATAGGAGATCTTCCCATCTTCTAGTATCGCCTTGAAGTTCATTGGCGTCTTTAATTTTTTACTGTAAAGTCTTTTACTTTCTTGATTAGGTTTGTTCCTAGATAGTTTTTAAAAGGTTGTGAGAATTTTTTTCACTGACTTCTTTCTCAGTAAGTGCATTTTTGGCGTATAGAAAACTGGGAGTGTTCATATTCTGATTTTGTTTCCTGATACTTGGCTGAAAGTGTTTATCAGGCTTAAGTTTTCTGGTGGAATTAAGGTTTTTTAAATAAAGGGTCATGTTGTCTGCAATAGGAATAAATTGACTTCTTTCTTCTTATTTGTATGCCTTTTATTTGTTGCTATTATCTCATTGGTCTAGCTAAGACTTCAAGAATTACATTGAGTAAGACAGGAGAGGAGAGAGTAGGTGCCCTTGTCTTGCAGGTTTTAGAGTATAATATTGCCTATGGGTTTGTCATATGTAGCCTTTATTATGTTGAGGTATGTTCCTTCTAGTCTTAATGACTTCACAGAGGAATGTTGAACATTGATGAAGATTTTTTATGCATCAATTAAGATTCATAATACATCTTACAATCATTATTAAGATGATCATATAATTTCTGTCTCTGTCTTTATGTACTAAATTATACTTACTGATTTGTGTATGTTGAAACAGTCTTATATCTCTATGGTTAAAAAAAAAAAAAAACTTGGTTATGGTACATGATTTTCTTAATGTGTTCTTGAATTCACTTTCTAAGAATTTAAAAGATTTATAATTTTATTTTAAATTTTGTATATGTAGGGGATATATGCATGTGAGTGCAAGTACCCACAGATACCAGAGACATCGGATCACTCTGGAGCTAGAGCTATCGGGTTGTGAGCCACCGTTGTGGGTCCTCTGGAAGAGCAGTGTGTGTTCTTTCCTAAGCCAGTTCCAAAAACGATTATTGGGATTTTGGCATCCTTGATCACCAGAGAAATTGCTCTACAGTTGTTTTTGCTGTGTCTTTATCTGGTTTTAGTTTGGTAGCACTTGCTGCCTTTCTGTCTTATAGAACAATTTAAGGAACATTGGTTGTTAAAGATTTGGTAGAATTTTCCCATTGAATTTGTATAGACAAGACTTTTCTTGATAGTAGGATTTTTATTACCATTTTAATCTTTATTTTTATGGATCTATTTAAGTTTATATAATCTTGATTTAATTTTAGTAGGTCATATGTGCCTAAGAATTTGATCTATTTTTTCTAGATTTTCTAATTTTTTTAAATAACTTTTCCAAGTGCTCCATGACAGTTCTCTGGATCTAACTGGGATCCGTGGTAATCTTCCTCTTCTCAGTTCTGATTACATTAATTCCAGCCGATCAGTCCCCACCTCTTGGTAGGTTTGGCTGGGCTTAGTCTTTATATAAAGGTTCTGCTAATTGTGCTTTCATTTCTATTTGATTTTAGGAACTCATTCATTTCTACCCTGATTTCTTAAATGACCCACTGTTCATTAAAGAATGTAATGTTCAGTCTCCATATATTTGTGGCTTCTGCAATTTTTCTTGTATTGATTTCTAGTTTTATTATGCTGTGATCTGGTAGATATAAGAGGGGTTTTGTTATTTTGTATTTGGTAAGTCTTGATTTATGGTCTAGATTATAACCTATTTTGGAGAAGATTCCATGAGTTGCTGAGATGAGTATGTATTCTGTTTTGTTGCAATATGTCTGTTAAGTCCATTTGGTCTGTGATGTAGTTTACCTGTGACATTTCTTGTTGGGTTTCACTTTGGATGACCTATCTAGCTGTGGCAGAGGGATATTGAAGTCACCTACTATCATTATCTCTGGACTTTTATGTCCATTAATGCTTGTTTTTGAAATTGGGACTCCTCCAACATTTGATGCCTGTATTTACAGTTGTTTCAATTCTCTTGATGAATTACTGTCTGTTAATCACCAGTAGCCATTTTTATCTCTTCAGAGTAATTTGGGTTTGAAGTCTACTTTACTGAACATCAGGATAGCTATGCTGGCTTTTTTTTTTCTTTTTCTTTTTCTCTTTTGGCTTCTATTTACTTCCCTCCATTGGCTCTGTCTGTGGGTGTCTTTCCCAATGTGTCTGTCTTCTGTCACTGTGTATCCTTTAAGTATCTTCTACTGTACCTGTATGGCAGCTGTGAACTACATTAGTTTGTGCTTACCTTGACATTTCTTTATTTCTTCTCCAGTTTTATTTATTTGTTTGTTTTGAGGCAGGGTTTCTCTGCATATCCCTGGCTGCCCTGGAACTCACTTTACAAAAGACCAGGCTGGCCTTGAATTCAGAGATCGCCTGCCTCTGCCTCCCCAATGTTAGGATTAAAGGTGAGCGCTGCCATAAATTTTAAAGGCATCTTTGTTGCATAGAGCAGTTTTGCTTGGGCAGTTCCTTTTGGAACTTAAAAGCTATCATTCCTGCTTTTCTGGCTTTGAGTTGTTGATGGAAGAGCTGATGTTGTTCTGATGGCTCTACCTTTATGGTCAAATTGCCTTGTTCCCTTCACAGCTGTTTTTCACAGCTTCTTTGATTCAAGTTTTAACATCTTGACTTTAATATGTTTTTGAGAGGTTCTTCTTTGGTCATGTGCATGTGCGTTCTTGATGCTCTTGTGTTTAGATGTCCATTTCTTTGTCTGGATTTAGGAAATGTTCTGCTATAATTTTATCAGATAGGTTTTCTGTGTCTTTAGTATTTATTATCTCCTTCTTCTGGCCTGTGGATTCTTAGATTTGGCCTCTTGAATGTATCCCAGAGTTTGTGCATATTCTGGTCATGTTTGTTTATATTTTTCCTTATTGATATTTGAATGCCATATTTCACTAACTTGGACTTGTACCTCCAGTAGTACTTCTTGGACTTGGGCCACTCTGCGGGTGATGTTTTCCAGCACGTTTGCTTTGATTCACTGAGTTTTGCTCTTCTAACCTTTCTACTTGTTCTCTTTCCCTGCCTGCCAAGTCTGTTTTCCTGCTGGGTTTTTCTTCCATGTTGTTCATTTTCTTGTCCTTTTTGCTTACTTTTTTCCTCTGGGTTGCTTACTTTCCTCTCGAGGTTTGGATTAAATTCTTCTGCTTGTTGGTGTCCTCTTCTAGACCATCAGTGTTACCAGAAAACCTTCGAAATCTTTGCCTGCCATTTCACCTGTCTCAGGATCTGTGAGTTCACTGGTGGAGGAATTAGGATCTTTGAGGGAGTCATACTGTTTTGATGTTCATGTTTTTTGCATTTCTCCAATGAATTTCTATAGCTATTGGTTTGGATATCTCTTCTGGGTTTTGGCGAGGATCTTATTGAGAAGCCTACTCTTGAAGACTCAATCCTCAGGACCACTTAGTGAGGAAGCAGCAAACTGCCATAACAGCAAAATCAAATCATACAGAACATATAAATACATGTAAAGCCGCCAAGTCTGCTGCAGCATTGCCAGTGACCACAGACCTGAACATATAAATACATGTAAAGCCGCCAAATCTGCAGCATTGCCAGTGACCACAGACCTGAACATATAAATAAATGTAAAACCGCCAAGTCTGCTGCAGCATTGCCAGTGACCACAGACCTGAACATATAAATACATGTAAAACCGCCAAGTCTGCTGCAGCATTGCCAGTGACCACAGACCTGAAAAGGACAAAACTATGGAAAATGGACAGTAAAGTAAAAAATAATTTAGAATAAGTGTGGAAATAGTAAAAGAAGGAAATCAGGAAGAGACAAAAGGGTGAGGCAAGACTGAGTAAAGAAAGGAAGAAGAAGGAGTGGAGAAAGGCATTATGGGGGAGAAGAGAAGGAAGAGACAACAGCAGAGATTCCTCAGTACTGAAGAGGCTCAGGCAGGAATCAGACAGATGTGAGAACAGATAAAAATAGAACACAAGAGAATGGTTTGGTTTTGAGACACAGTTTCTCTGAGTAACCCTGGCTGTCCTGGATCTTGCTCTGTAGACCAGGCTGGCCTCGAACTTACAGAGATCCGCCTGCTTCTGCCTCCTGAGTGCTGGGATTAAAGGTGTGCGCCACCACTGCCAGCTGAGAATGTTTTAAAAGCTAGATAGAGGAGATAAAAAAACGAACTAAGAAAGAGAAAATGTATTGCCTCCAATGAAAAAATATGTTAAAAAATGATATGAATGTTTAAAGGGAGATAAGAAAAACATTGTTCATTTCTTTAAAGAGATTTTAATTACATTTTATTTTATTTATTTTGAATTGGTATGCACATGCCACAGCATAAGGGTGGCGGTCAGAGGACAGCTTGAAGGAGTTGGTTCTCTGTTTCCATCATAGCTTAGGGCACCAGGGGTCAGACTCAGGTCATCAGGTCTGGCAGCAAGTCCTTTACCCTCTGAGGCATCTTGCCAGCCCATTGAAAATACTTGAAAAATTTTAAAATACAGTAAAAATCCAGCTAAATGTGTAGGAAAAGAGAAAAGAACCTTAGTGGGACTAAGGTGTGTTACAACAGCTTCTTTGGGGGTCCTTGAGAGTTGGAGACTTCTACTTAGACATAGGGCAGGGGCCATTTGAACTTGTAGGCTTCCGCATTTCCTTACTTATGCTATGGAGGAGTCTGTATTGAACAAGTGTCCAGTGTCCACCAGAGCGTCCTCACAGCAGCCATCTTCCTTCTTTGTGCATTAGGGCCCTCTGCTGGCCACACTTGACATTGCATTCTGTGTGCTGGGAAGATTCCCTCACCCTGAGACTCCCTAGATGATGCTCCCTGGAGGCTGGAGTCTCCCATGTTATCTTGACAATGTGGGAAGCAGCCACAGTGCTGGCATGAACACAGGCAGAGGGCTTGCCTTCCTCCTTTCACAGCCTTCTGAGTTTGAGGCTCCCTGCTGGAGGGGTACAGCTGTGGGTATGGTGTACACCCCTGGAACCTGGGAGTTCTCAGGCTCTGCAGCAATGAACAAAGATAGGGGACTCCAGATCTTCACCTCCCTGATTACCCCAGACTCGGAACTATCAAACTCCAGGGTAATTCTGTTGATGGGTTCTACCCCTGACACAACATGCTCCTCCCTCCCTCTCTCCCTCCTTCCCTCTCTCCCCCCACCATTTCCCAGCCTGACTCTAACCTCCTGCTGCTCCCCCTCCCTTTCCAGTGTCTGTCTGTTCCTCCTTTTCTCCACAACTGCCTTTCTTGCCTTCTCTCACCCACAAGCTGTGGCAGGTCAGATTAAGTCTCCTAACCTGGGGATGTTTCATGACCTCTAGTTTACAGGGTAGCTCAGATTTTTAGGAATGGATTCCTGTCACAGTGCCCAGCCAATGCCCTTTGAGTCATACAGTATGACAAAAGGAGCTTTTTCTTCTCAGCTGATCAGTTTGCTGGGAGAATCAGTCTTACCAAACCCCACACCTGGATTTGAGGCTCGTGGGGGTTGCGGGCCCTGCTGAGGCAGGCTGCCCAGGCTGTGCTGGCTTACCTTGAAGTGCCTTGTGAGCCTCATCCCACATCAGGGCATCAGGGTGCTGAGTGGCCAGAACCATTCTGCTAGCTTGTGTGTGCTGCACATCTGTGCTTCTACCCTTTGCCAGGACTTTCTTTGAAGGCTTCCAAGGCTCTTTCTCTGTTTCTGTCTCTGGGATAAAGTCTGGGTTGGTTTGTCTTGTTTTTCAATGAATCTCCCCTCCAGCATCCATCACAGAGGTGGCAGCCTCCAGTGTGCCATCTGCTGCAATGCAGCCTTACAACCTCACTTCAAATGCTCGGTCTCTTTCTAATCCCAGGCTGAGGCTGCGTAAGGAAGCCTTCATCACCATTCCTTGTGAGATGGGCTGCACATCCATCAGTGGTCCCGAGGAGAGATCTCTAAGTCACATACATTCCAGCCTTATGCGGCCCAGTCTCAGTCTTTCATGTCCATCCTCTCCTGCCCTTTGAGGGCTGTCCAGCTTCAGCAACAGTGAGGTGCGCAGACCAGGCAGTTTGTCTGTTTTTCTTTTACTTGCCCCAGAGAATGGAATGAATAGCAACCTTGCTGATGACAAATGGGGGCTGTCACCAGCAAAGGAAAGGCTCTTCCTGGTGGAACCAGTCACTGCTGTGTGGATCGCAAGGACAGGGCAGTGCTCTGGTCTAGAAGGCGGTCTGCCTCGTGATACCAACCTAGTGATCTACTTAGCACCTCCTCGGCCCAGAACGTGGATGGAGGAAGAAATTACAGGGAATGACATCACTTGCTTTTTGTTTTGTTATGCTTTGGTGCTTTTTCCTCTCATGGTCTTTTCTTCTTTCCTAGATTGTTCTCTGAACTCATTCACCTTTTCTTTGACATTAGAAAGGCCACTTCTTTCTTGAGAAGAGGTGTGCTGCAGTAGCTACCATTGGTAGATAACAATAAGGGGCTGCGGATAGCTCAGCAAATGCAGTCACTTTCTTCTCAGTGTTCCTGACCCCAGGGAAAGGGCACCTCAGGAAGCCTTAAGGTGGGGGAAGGTGGTAGGAAGCCTCAGCACTGCACATGCCATAGTCACACAGGTACACATCAGCTCCTGTTGGAACATCAGATTCCCGCTTGTATTTCTGACTATTCCTCTGGAGGAGATGGAATTAAGATGAAGTTACCTTCATTCTGCGTGGTGAGAAACTACTTTGATAACTGAAATTGGACTACTTGGGTGGAGACAGACTGTTTGCTTTTCCCAGACTTGATTACAAACTGGTAGAAGTAAACTTTCTTTCTCCTTTGGTTTCACTTAGCACCTCTCTGACAAAGCCAAGATGATGGCAGGCAGAGAAGAGGCAGAGGCAGGCAGATCTCTGAATTTGAGGTCAGCCTGATCTACAAATCCAGTTACAGAACAGCCAGGGCTACCCAGAGAAACCCTGTCTCAAGAAATACAATAAAATAAAAGAACAAAAAGCCAAGCAGATGAACTGTTCTCCAGTGGTGTGCCTTCTTCAAGAGCAGCTGGTGGGATGCTCTGAAGCGCTAAGTGTGGGTGCCTGGGGAAGGGGGGGAGGGTAAGGTGAGCACAGAGAAGAAGCCGGGCCTGTTCACGCTGTGGAAACGTGCTGCTGTTTTAATTTGCTGAAAAAATTTTTTTATTTAGCATTTGTGACCAAAGAAACAATAATGTGATCCATCAGTTTGCACAAAATCTTCTGGACTCCATGCCTCGTGATGCAATCATCTTACTCAGGGGAGATTTGCCAGGGAATTCTCTCCGCTACTTGCATTACTGTGAGGGGCTGAGGCCAGATGTTTCCCTAGTGGATCAAGAAGTAAGTACAAAAAAACGTCCTCAGCATATAGCAACCCTTAAACACATGATGCATGGTGGCGTATGCCTGTGACTTGAGGCCAAGATTTTGAAACGAGTCTGGGCAAATAGTATGATCCATTCACATAAACAGATAAATAACAGATAAATAAGCATTATTCTTTTAAAATATGATTGGGTAAGCTTTTCATAATCATTCTTCTTGTGGTTTTTTTTTTTTTTTTTTTTTTTACAGGAAGAGGAAATAGTTTTTTGCTTTTCACAGGGTCTCACAGTATAGAACAGGTGGCCTGGAATTCACAGAGAATTCCTTGGCCTCACAAGTGCTGGGGGGTTACCAGTATGCACCACCAACTGTAATCATTCTTAGAATGGATATACCACAGTCCTGTTTATTTGGGGCTAATTTATAACTTGTTTCTTCCTCTTTAAGCTGTTTTATCAATATGCTTCATCTTATAGTCAAGTAATAGACTATATTTTTTTATGGTTAGCCAGTTCACCAAGCAGATGACATTGCACACTGGCCTACCTATGAAAATTAAATTAATTGAATATGAAAGAAATGTGGGCAAGTAAACATTTAAATTGGAAATTATTAATTATAATGCTGCTATAGAATTTTCATATAAACTATTGATCCTATGACAGAAATGTGTTAGGAGGAGCCTTGTAAGAACTGGGATGTCTGAGCAGAATAGGTGATGGTTCACTTTTTAAGACCACTACTGGCTACTCTTCCAAGGAATCCAGACTGGATTCCCAGGACCCATCTATACAACTCACAACCATCTATAACTCCAGGTCCATAGAATCCAATACCTGCTTCTGGTTTTTATGGGCACGAGGTATGTACGTGGTACAGGCATACATGCAGGCGAAATACACATACACATAAAATTAAGTTTAAAAAAGAAAGTGATTACTTTAAAAAAACAAAAGTGCTATTAAAATGGTTTTCCTGGACTGGGAGTATGGCTGAGTTGGTAGAGAGCTTGCCCAGCTCACACAGATACCCTGAGCATCACATTATTGGAGGTGTACACTTGTAATCCCAGCACTTAGGAGGAAAAGCTGGAGGATTGGAAGTTAAAGGTCATCCTTAGCTACTCAGCGAGGTCAAGGCCAGCCTCATGTACACAAGACTATGTCTCAAAAGAAACAAGCAAATTACAAAACAAAGTTCTGAAACTGAAAAACTATACTTAATTATAAGATTTATTATTTTCATCATAAATGCCAAAAAGAGAGCAAATCTAGTTTTTTGAGTAGTCCTTAGGGAAGAGAGAAACCATGGATGGTGAAGGAGTAATGTGACTTGTCCAGCTGAGCAGGTCATCTGGCTCTTTTAGTAAATGATAGGAACCTCAAGAAAATAGGTTTGCCGTTACCTTGTGTGGGGATTTCGCACATTGTGCATATGAGCAGTTTGCTCAGGTATGAGCTGTACAGACAGGCAGGCTTGAACGTTAGTTCCAGTTCTGGGAACTAGGTGTGTGTTGATAACTTGGTATGCACTATAGTTGTAAGCAGTGTTTGAAACAGCAGCTGATGTGGTTGGAAACCATGGATTTCAAAAAAGATTACGCTGATTAAGGTCCTCAGGATTCTCTCACTTCTTGGGTATGTGATGAGACTGGTGGGTTTTCCTCTGAGAACTTCTGTTTGTGTAGTCATAGGTAGAAAGATGCTTTTGAATGCTTGAAACAGAATGTCCAACTAAGGCTGTTTCAATTGTGGTACTTGTCTGTCCCAGAGCAAGTCATCTGGAGTGGAAATTTAGAACTGGTGACACAGACAGTGATGGCAGTAGCCGTAGAGCTTTGTTGTCTGGCTCTGTGGGAAAACACTGACTTAAACCAAGCTGGAAGAGGAAAGGATTTGTTTGGCTTACAGGTCACAGTCCATCAGCAAGGGAAGCCAAGGCACAGACTCAAGGCAGGAGCCCAAGCAGAGATCGCGGAGGAGCACAGCTTACTGGCTTGCTCTCCATGGCTTGCTCACTGCTTTCTTCTACCACTCAGGACCACCTGCCCAGGACTGGTACCACCCGTAGTGGGTTGGGCCTTCCCACGTCGATCATTAATCAAGGAAATGCAGCACAGATGTGTTCACAGGCCATCCTGATGGTGGAAGCAATTCTCCTTCGAGGGTCCCTCCAGGTGACTCTAGTTTGTGTCCAGTTGTCAAAAATTAATCAGCACAGATACCTAGTTTCCAAACCTCACATCCTTAAACAAAGCAGGATGCTTCTTGCCCTACGGGCATAGCTCTCAGTTGAGAGTAACATGTTTTCAGAGCTCCCAAAGACTTCAGTAATTTAGTTCATAATGCCCACTCCTAAAACACTCACTAGCAAAGGGGAGTCACCGGATAGAATTATAGTAAGGTTATCATGAGAATTAACTGAGGAATATTAAGCTAATAGCATATTGCTCGATTGATGTGAATGTCCCAAGTATTGAAACTATTGGGTAATAAAATATTTGAGTTGTATAATATATGCATTTAAAATTAAGTTGTCATTTGCTAATTGAATGGCTTATACAAGGTAAGTAAAACATGAGCACAATTGCCTAGACGATCATATTCAAGATGTAAATAGGAGTCTTTTCTATGAAAATACAGAATTAAGTATATAATTAAGAAAAGTGATTTTTTTCTAAAAAAATTTTAATGAAAAGACATGTGAATCTAGTTGTGGTGACACTTACCTGTAGTCTCAGTCAGTTCTCAGGAGCCACCAGCAGGAGGATCAAGAGTGTAGTTGGAAGGTTTCTCTAGTCCCACAGCCACTTATAAAATAATCACTCAGAGGCTTAATATTACTTACAAACTATATGGCTTATAGCAGGCCTCTAGCTAGCTAGCTCTTACATCTTAAATTAACCCATTTCTATTAATCCATGTTTTGCCACATGTTCCATGGCTTACCAGTCTGCTGGCATGTTGTTCCTTGGGCGGCAGGCTGGCATCTCCCCAGACTCCGCCTTTCTCTTTCCTGTCTCTCTCCTCGGATTTCCTGCCTGCCTCTAAGCTGCCTTGCCATATGCTAACGCAGGTTATTTAACCAATGGGAACAACATATATTCACAGCATACAGAAAGACATCCCCAAGCACAAGAGTTTGAAGCCATCTGGGCAGTGATGGCACATACCTGTAATCCCAGCATTTGGGAGGCAGAGACAGAAGATCTCTGTGAGTTCACGGCCAGCCTGATCTACAAAGTGAATTCTAGACCAGCCAGGGTGACATAGTAAGACCATCTCAACAAAAAGAAACAAAACAAAACAAAAGTTTGAAGCTAGCCTATGTCACCAGTGAGATTATTTTTGTAATTAAAGACATTGCCTCAAAAATCAAAACAAAATTTAAAAAAGTATAAGGATATGTGATTAATTGGGAACTACTAATAAATTCAGATAATTTAGCCAAAAAGGTTTTCTGCTTTGAGGCCTAGATTATTATATAATTGAGCTTCTCAAGGTAGAGATTATATCTTATTCATCATAAGTGAACAACACTTAAGAAGATAAGAATGTAGTAATGATATATTTGTGTATTTTGTCTAGGTTATTTGGTCTGTCCATCAAAGACATTTCAACTACAACTAAAATAATTGGAGCACTGTTGTGTGCTCTGCAGTGTGCTAGGTGCACAGAGATGAAAAGATACAGTACCTTCCCTCTGGGAGCTCAGGCTAGTGAGGAGTAGGCCTAGAACTATACCAGAGGTAGGTACAGAGGCTAGGGATGGGGAGGGCTCCCGAGGGCTGTGCCTCTGATGGTTCTGAGAATTGACTTCCATTCTCTAAGATTGGGGATCATCATGTGGGAGTTGGCAAATGCATGGAAGTGAAGTAGAGCCAGAGTAGTGGTCATCTCTTCAGACATGAAACCTGAGAATTAAGTCGTTCTTAGGGCACAGCAGTGCCACATTCCTTCGTTTGCTTGGAAGTATTTTTCCCACTTGTTTAATTAGAACCTTTCCATGGCTGTTGGTGGACCTGATACTTTGCAACATGTCCTGAGGTGTGGCTCCCTATGATCTTTCTGACAGATGATGACTTATGAGTGGTATTTACCCAAGATGGCAAGGCATCTACCAGGAGTGCACTTCCCTGGAGACCGGTGGAACCCTGTGGAAGGAGTATTATCTAGTGGAGTGGTCACATTCAATCTCTATCACTTTCTGGAGATGAATAAACAGTAAGCATTCTTTTTATATTAGGGCTTTTCTAATATTGTTTCTGAAGCAGCTGTGCCTCATCCAAATGACCAATTTTCTACCTATTTCCCTGTCACCAGTGAGATTATCTTTGTAATTAAATTGAATATCTGCACATAAATGAGGCCAGGCAGAAATAAATGTTATTGTTCTGAGTAAAAGAAAAATAAAGACAGATTAGCAAGAACAGCAAATAAGATCTTAGCACAATTCTGAGAAATTGGAGATGTGCCTGCCTACTTGAAATCATTGCAGGTGGATCACAAGCAATTACGGTTCCCTCCTGATCAGCACTGTGGCCCCCTTTTAAGTGTAAAGCATTTTTTCCAGGAATAATCACTGTATAAAAATAGCTCAGGCATTTTTATAAAGGATAAAACATTTTTATAAATAAGAAAAACACCTACAGTTTATGCTAGCTGAGGATAAAATAAGAGAATTGTGAATTCTATACTTGAGAACATGAAATGATTTGCAGTTAAGGTCAAGAACAAGTGAGTCCTCTGTAGTGAGTCCTGAGCATTGCTTCTGTCTGAGATGCTTGGGACTGCCCCCAGCTTGAAAAAGAGGCATTGATTTCATGGTTTGGTTTTTGTTTTTTGTTTTTTTTCTTGTGAAGAGGACTTAAATTTTTTTTTAAATAAATTCTAATGTCAAGATAATCTTTGGTAGGGGAACAAAATGCAGTTTTTCAGTGTGCTGCTGAGCCTGTCCTCAGTGGCTCATGAACGATAGAAAGGGAATGGGTACAAATGTGCTGTGAGAATAGCATTCAATTCTGATATTTGGAAGTAAGATGCCACAAGCTGATGGCGTCCCCTGAACTGGCATTTCTGTGAGTTTCATTCAGTTGTGCTTCAGAACTTTCCAAACATCTGCTCTGTCATAGCTTGTGTTAGGTCCTGGCAATAGAAAGACAAGTGAGGCTCAGGACCAAATCCCAGTGGACCATGGTCTAGTTGGCTGTATACAGTGATATGAATATAACTAGCCAGAGTGTGGGAAGTTCCTTCACTAGCAAGTGTGAAACATGCCTTAAGTGCCTACTATGTAGATTATTTGACTACCTAAGCTAAGCATCCTGGGAACATGGACAAGAAGCCATTCATTTTGCCTGTGGGTGTTCACTCAGCATTTGTTAAGAAATGAAAGTTGGGATTGGAGAGATAGCTCAGCAGTTAAGAGGACTTACTGCTCTTCTAGAGGACCTAGAAGACCTAGTTCAGTTCCCCGTTCCCAGTTCAGAATGGCTTATAACTCCAGGTCCAAGGGTTCCAAAGCCTTCTTCTGGCTCACAGGCACCCTAACACCCAGGAGCATACACAAACAGCATACACATAGAAAGGAAGGAAATGACAGTCTAATGTGATCCAAGAACAATATTGTAGGAATATCACAACTCCCTGGGAAATGAGGCACTACAGAAAAACTGTCAAGGGTACCATGGTACCACTGTTGTCCTTTTGATCAACTGGCTTTGAACTCTAGTTGTTTTTAGCATAAGTTCCTTATTTACGTACACTGTACATGTAACCACACATGTGGTATATTTTGTGGAGAGGATAATCCAGCTTCTCTGACCTCACATATCGTAAACGTTTTCTGTGTAGTCAGTTTCATAAACTCACAGGATGAAATTCACAGATAATAGATTCGGTTTCAAAACAGAATTTTGTTGTCAGTGCTTGAGAGAGAGAAAGCAAGCAGAGGTCCTGTGTAGCAAGGGCAGTCTCAGGAAAGGGCTGTCACTGGGTGTCCTGCTCTAAGGGCTGCTAAAGCTTTGTCATGGGGAGGCATTGGCTGGGGAGAGCTGGTCAGTCCAGTTGTCCTACCCACAGGTGTTCATGCACTTCTCCATCCTGGGGTCTGAACTGGAGTGTGGGCACACCTAAGGGATCTAATTCCTCATGGCATCCAGGCATCTGTGTTCGTTAGGTTGCTGTGTAAAAGGAGAGAGATTAAAACAAACCGAAACACACCAGTACCCTTAAATGTTGTTGGTATTTTTGTCCTCTGGCCAGGATAGAAGTACCAGTAAAACCAAGGACGTTTCTGGATTCTCCTCTGGAGTCCTCCTCTCTGTCTGAGCAGCTTTTCAATTTTCACGTCACTACCCAGAGGGACTGGTTGTTTCCTCATCAGGACCTTATATGGCTGCTGCTGGCTTCCTCCCAGAGCCTGACTGAGTGCTGCTGTGAGCACCGCATCTTCCCAAGAGTGACTTGTTTCACTGGAGGCTGAGTTTCCTGTCAGATGCCACAAGTAGCTTTAACCAGCCCTAGGTCAGGCAGATGAAAAGACACGGGGAGTTAAATAACTTCCCAAATCATGGAGCAGTAAGTGTGAAGGGAAATATGAAATCTAAGCTGACAAATAGTCTTCTTTCAAAGGTACCCAAGTCATTTACTTTCAAATACCTTCTAATATTCTGCTCTGTTTCCCCTTTCTACTTAACAACCACAAATAGGAAGAGAACCACTGTTTAAGCCATTTCTGTTTCTAACTTTTGTAGGCTCTAAGGTTCCTAACACGTACGTATTCAAATCTGATTAATTTAATTCCAGCCAGTATTTATTATGTGTTAACTTCATGCTGTGCGGCATTCAAAGTTAATGCAGGGACAGAGAGCCTATCCTTAGGATGCTTTTAGGCTTCTCAGGGAGACTTACAAATGCAAATAATAAGCATAGAAATGACAAAAGAGATAATAAAGCACAATGGACGCGTGGGGAATGGGGAGACTCGGAATTCTGTCTGTAAAATAAGAAGGGGTGTTTGTTTACGTGGGACACAATTCCACACCCGCCCATGTTCCTGGTGATAAGGTCCCTGTCTTAGAATGAGAGGCAGGAAGATTTTTCTCACAGGTTTCTGTTTGTTGCTTCCTGCAGCTTTCTGTTTTGTCTTGTTTCGCAGTAAATAAATTTCTTGCACTATACTGGGAAAGATTTAAATAAACCGTCATGCTCACAAACGGCACGTTCACAAACGGCGTATAAACAACTAAGGTTTATGGAGGCCAAAACGACCCACTGTGAACTAAAGAAATGTGACATTTTGAATTGTGTGCTTTTCTGTTTTGGGTAGAAAAGAAACATTTGTTTGCATAGGAATTCATGAAGGTGACCCAACTTGGAAAACGAACTATTCACTTTGGCCATGGGGATCTTGTGACAAGTTGGTTCCTTCAAGGACTGTGTTCAACCCCGAAGAGTGGATTAAACGCACACGAAGTCTTTATAACTGGACTGAAGAATATGGAAGGTATGAGCGGAAGGTGTGTTTTTAGGCAAATATCAGTTTTGTGTGTCTACAAGAAAAGATGGCTACATTTTGAGATACCTTGTCTGTTGTTTTGGGGTTTTGAGACAAGTTCTTACTATGGCCTCAAACTCAGGGTTCTCCTGCCTCCACAGTGCTGGGGTCACAGGCTGTCCCCTGCCTCAGTTCCCCAGTGTTGGGATCACAAGCCTGTCCCCTGCCTTAGCCTCCAGTGCTGGGGTCACAGACCTGCCCCACCACACTTGGCTCTTGAGATGCCTTTTAATTTTTTGTTGAGTTTTTTAATATCATTTTCTGCTCACAAAAGATAATAATAAATCATCAACAGAAAGAGATGGTTTCTTTCTTCTCCTGTCTAGGAGATCAGAGGGAAGGAAGGCTGTGGGTGAGTGGGTTCCCTAAGAGTTTGGTGCATGGCAGCCTCTGCTTTCAGGCCATGACACTGTGGTTTGCTTGAGTGGAAGGGACTCATGAGCTGTGGTCAGGCTCTAGGAGCACTCTGTTGCCCAGGGTGACTCCTTAGGTGTGAAGTTGCTATGTTCCTTCTGCAAGAATGCAGACACAGTTTAGCATGTAGCTCAGTGATACAGCACTTTCCTAGCATGTGCCTGGAGTGGGGTATTCAATTCCCAGCACAAAAACAAAAGACAAGTAGACAGTTTCTGTAAGACAGGCTGAGTTGGAGAACCTTTGTCTGTGGTTGACTGTCATCAACCTTGTTACATTGCTTAGGATATTGTTAACTCTCTTTGAGCACTTCTGTATAAAGTTTACCTTACCTTTGGAAAGTAAGTCCATTGAACAAATTGCCCCCATTATTTGTTTTTTTAAATTCTGAGTTACTGAGCTGGAGAAATGACTCAGGGTCAAGAGCCTGTACCACTCTTGCAGAAGACTCAGTTCCTAGCACCCACAAACGGTGGCTTCATAACGACCCGTAACTCCAGCTCTAGGGGATCCGACATTCTCTTCTGGCTTCCACAGCCATCTGTGCTCATGTACAAAACACCCCACACACAGTTAAATAAAACTATTTTTAAATTAATGGATTGTTTAACATCATATAGCCTAGTGTTTATAATTTAGGCACAAGAGGAAAGTATTAACAAGTGCTGTGAAAGTTTTTTGAGACAGTATGAGCTAATAGCACATTGTTAAATGATTCATAAGAAAAGTTAAAAAAAATAATAATAATGGTCTGCTGGATATGATGGTGTATGCCTCAGATCCCCGCACTCAGGAGGCTTGAGTCAGAAGGGTTGTGAGTTCAAGACCATCCTGATATACATAGTATAAATTACATTTTCTTCAGATAGCTGATGAAAAATACATGTACATATTGTTAAACAGATACATAATAAGAAATTGTAATTATAAATTTCTTATCTTAATTTTTATTATAAATTTTTAATTATAGAATTCTGGCTATCAGTTGTCTGGCCAGAATTCTTCAAGCAGCCCATAGCCCAGCAGGGGTTTAGTGAAGCTTCTCTTCGTGAGTGCTCTTGGCTTGTCCTAGTGTGGCCTGTGCCTCACTGTGTCACCTCATCGGCTCGGGAACGGCTGCCCAATGCCTGTGCCTCTTCCCTCTGCCTCTGCTCCCTTGAGGTCTGAGATTAAGAGTTAGTAGATACATCTACTAAATGCAAAACTTTCTGTGTGCTCACTGTCAAACGTCAAGAGCCAGCCTGTTTCAATGGCCTTAGGAGACCATAAAACAGACATTGTGTGTCATGATGCAGTGTGGCTGATGGAAGGATACTGTTTCTCTTGTAACTACAGATTTGATCCATCTTCTTGGGAATCTGTGGCAAATGAGGAGATGTGGCAAGCAAGGTGACTTATCTATTTATTACATTTTAGTATTTGTCGGCTGTTTTAACATAGCAAAGAAATAGCCCATGGCACTTTTCATTCCGGGAATATAGACAAGTGGAAATAAGAATGACTAAAGGGCGGCTGTTTTGTCCAGGACATTGTATTGTTATGTGTGCATAAGCTCATCTCTTCTTCGTACGGTTCCTTGGGCCAGCAGGGTGACTCAGCAGGTAAAGGCGCATCAATGTGAGTTTGATCCTCACTACTTATGTGGAAGAAAGGGAAAACTGATTCCTGCAAGTTGTCCTTTGACCTCTGTATTTACAGTGTAGCACAAAGAGCCCTGTGCCCTACCACTACACAGACACAAAATAAATAAAATGTAATAAAAATGTTTTTAAATAAAGAAATAGAACTCCAATATATTCATTACAAAATAGCTCTTTGTGCCAGCATGTGTTTTTGAAGAAGTTAAAAAATGGCCTAAAGTTGCCAGTCTAGTTCCAGGGACAAACACTTGCTTTAAAAACCAGATCAAAGCCATACTGCACAATTGTTCCTTGTGATTGACTGTGGGAAAGCTAGGAGGCCATCACATAAAAGAAGAAAGCAGGTCATTATTCAGGCAGGTATTGATTTAATTAGTGTGCTGTACACAATGTGGATGTTTGTGTGCTCTTTGAGAACTGGGCACATGACACAAGCTGCTGGGATGGGCACCTTCGGGATGCACTGGCAAACCCAGAAGGTCTCCCTGTCCCTGACTACTCTTCCGTACACTGGTGCACATCTGTAGGGACCATATAGTGATGATAGGACCCTTTTCCCCAAAAGCTTCAATGGTGTGTAAGCACTGTGCCGGGGTGGGGGGGGGGGGGGGGGGGGCTTTGGTGTTGAGTGTGAGCACTGTGCCTTGGGGGCTTTGGTGTTGAGTGTGAGTACTGTGCCTTGGGGGCTTTGGTGTTGAGTGTGAGCACTGTGCCTTGGGGGCTTTGGTGTTGAGTGTGAGCACTGTGCCTTGGGGGGCTTTGGTGTTGAGTGTGAGCACTGTGCCTGGGGCTTTGGTGTTGAGTGTGAGCACTGTGCCTGGGGCTTTGGTGTTGAGTGTGAGCACTGTGCCTGGGGCTTTGGTGTTGAGTGTGAGCACTGTGCCTGGGGCTTTGGTGTTGAGTGTGAGCACTGTGCCTGGGGCTTTGGTGTTGAGTGTGAGCACTGTGCCTGGGGCTTTGGTGTTGAGTGTGAGCACTGTGCCTCAAAGAGCCTTGGATTGCTGTTGGTTCAGAGTAAATTTCCATGCACACGAGAATGAAGAATGCACACAAAAGGAGTTTGTGCTGTGGTATGATTCTAACGTGAGTTCTTCCTGCCCCCCCCCCCCCCAGGATGAAAACACCGTTCTTCATCTTTAACTTGGCAGAGACTGCCACAGTGCCTCCAGATGTGAAAGCACAACTCTACACTCATGCATATAAAGTATGTTTCCGTTTTGCCTGAAGGGCGTCTGCTGGGAGGTGGAAGCGACTGGAGTGGAGATTGTGTGCAACAGAAGTTTTATTCTCTGCTGTCTAGCTTATCTTGAGCACTATAAAGTAGCACAGATGGGGAAAATATTCAGTTTCAATTGTGTCCTAAGCAATGTTTAAGGTAAAAGGTCATGGTAATCAGAATAACATCCCCACCCCACAGTGCCTGTTCCACTGCCTTCTGTGGCAAAAGGCACTCTGTAGATATGGTTAAGTTAAAGGACTTGAGATCAAGCTTTTCCTGGATTAGCCAACTGGGTCCAATATGATCATGGAGACCTTATAAAAGACAGAGCAGACAGAGAGAAAGATTTGGGGATGGTATCCACTGGCCTTGGAGGTGGAGAAAGGGCTGTGAGTTACAGGTACAGAAGATTTGGGAAACTAGAAAGGGAAGGAACAAATTGTGCAGAGTACAGGAGTGCAGTGCAGCTCATGTCTCGGCTTCTTCCCCCGGTGCAGGACAGTGAGCCTGTCCTGCTTTTAGCCAGTGTCTGGTTCTTCATTGCAGCACCTAGCGGAAACTAACATAATGGCTTTACTAAAACTGCCATGTCACCCTCAATGCAAAATCCTGCCTGCTCGTGAAATGATGGCCATGCTGATAGAGGAGTCCTGAGGACAGATAAAAGCCATAGAAAGAGTCTGCCTCCTGACTAGCTTAGGAAGCCCAACACCTTCCCAAGGCATAGCTACACTCTCCTCAGGAAAAGGCACACACGCTGAGAGGCTTTTGGTGCACAGTTTTGACAGGGCTCTGGTTTCCTGTGACTTTTAACACTGGCCTCTGCTCACACTACAGACTTAGCCAGTTGGCCGTGTAGAAGCATATATCCCGGTAAGGGTCTGTGCACACAGAGCTCAGGCCCTTCATATGTGAGCAGCCAAGTTCCCCTCCCTCTGGACTGCTGTGGTTCTCCTCAGCCAGCACATTTGCTTGCTGCTGACTTAAAGCAGCATAGTGTCCAATTGGCATGACTTATTTGCTACTAAATTTTGAACATTAGCTCACTTTTATTCATTCTTCACTCATAGCATTTATTGAACACCTGCTCAATACTGTATATTGTGTTAGATAAGGTCTTGTCTCTGCTGTCACAAAGGTAGCAGGTTACAGCAAGGATGTTGAGGATGAGCCACTCCATAGTCCCAGACTAGTCTTATGTGTACTGACAGTCATGCTATGCATAGGACCCAAGGATCTGAGCCTGGGTGCTGGGAAGAGATACCATGAGGTGCCATGCTGGAATATCAGGATGAGCCAGCCAGATAGATGGTAGAAAGTGATGGGAGGGAGGCTGGTCCAAAAGGAGGTAGCCCCAGGGGCAAAGGCAGAGTCCTCCAGGGCACCCCACTCAAGGACAGTGATTTTGGAAGGCAGCATGTAGAGTTCTGTCTGGCAGCTAAGAGGGTCAGAGTCTAAGCTCACTCTATCGTAAATGTCAGCTGTGAGTCACCAATGTGAAGGAAAACCGTTCTGAGAAGAAATTAAAGACAGATGGGGTTTTTAAATCTCCAAGGGACAGTCACAGGCTGTAGAGTTCTTGACAAGGACACTGTTTTAGTGGGCATTCATTTGGCTGCTTTGGAGGAGATGGGAAAAGATCACTAATTGGTCTATGCCCACTACATGATATTGTGAACACAGCCCTACTTCAAAAGCACTGTCTGGTCTGTCCTCAGTCTACAGGGACACTACTAGTTACCCAGTGCTAATGTGACAGTGAAATTCCTAAAGAAGGAAGCATCATGTTCCATTGTGCAAACTAGTCTCCACTTACCTGTTGATTTGTTAAATGCTGATGCATTCCTTCTGGAAAATTTATTATCAAAATTCTGGACTGCTGGTAAATTGGCTCAGCAGGTAGAGACATTTGCTAACAAACCTGAGGACCTGATTTGATCCCCAGAAGGAAAGAACCAACTGCCAGAAGTTGTCTGCTGAATGCCACATGTGCATTATGAAGCATGTGCATGTGCACACGCATGTGTGTACACTAAATAAATAAATGAATGAATGAATGAATGATAAAGAAATAGATGTTTGGATTCTACTTGCATCCAGTTAACACTGCCTCTGCAGTTGGGAAGTCAAAATTCTGAGTTTCTGCAGCAGTGTTTTGGCTATGGCGATGGTAAATTGCAGGGTGTTGTGAAGATATCCAGCATTGCCCTTTTAGGGACTCTTTCGATTCTGTTGTGCCGGTATACTTGATAACAATGGAATTGTTTGGATTGGATTGTTGCTAACACTACTGTTGTTCCATGTAGAGAAAAATCCACGTTAATAATGTGAAACAGAAGTTTAATTCTGCCAAGTTCTTTTTCTACACTGTCTATTAAAGTCAGATTTTTTTTTCCCAGCAGCTAAATTTAGAGGTTTCGCCACTCGGCCTGTTGAGTAAATAGCTTTTCTCCAGTTAGAACTAAATCCTTTCCCAGAACATCTTTCTGGAGAAAGAGCACTTTGTCCTGACACAGTGTGTCTTGGGATCCTGCAGCATCCAAAGCCCCAGAAGCAGTTTTAGATGAAGCACATTTGCCTCCTGCTACTTTGGTAATTACGTAGCATCCCTGTATTTTCTGCATGGCCTGACAATGATTAGACTTTTACTGTAGGCTGCTTGGATTTTTTTGCCTTGTATCATTAATCTCTCTCTGTTTTCTGGTTTTGAAACAAGAAAATCTGTCAGGATAACAATGGACTCCCAACACTTGCTGTCTTCCAGCTTTACAAGGAGATAGTGTACTTGCGAGAGGAACACCCAGTGAATTGGCACAAGAACTACGCCATCGCCTGTGAGCGGATGCTGCGCCTTCCGGGGACAGACCCAGACCCTGAAGTCCTGCTGTCTGAGACAGTCAGGCATTTTCGTCTCTACACTCAGAAAGCACAGACGGACCCACAGCGAGCAGACATCATAGCTGCTCTCAAGCACCTCAAAAGAGAACTGCAAAGTCTAAGGAGTGCGAAAAAGGTCTGAGCCAGCAAGGGGTGCAGCCCTTCTGTTCTGCTTCCAGAGTTGCTAAAGTCAGCAAGGTTTGCCTTCAAGTAAAGAAGATGTATCAAAAAAGTAGAAATCTCAGCTATCTCCTGGATATCAGTAACATGTACAGCAGAAACATGTTAATGGTTAAAATGTATGCCTTATGTAAAATTATGTTTATCTCATGTTGCCAAATTAGCATTTCCATGAGAAGTGTTCAAAAATATCTGCAGTTTTCATACAGTGAGTGTAGGTTCTAGATGAGAAGGAGGAACTGTCTCCACAGACCTATAATGTTTGACCCTGAGTCTTTTGAGGTCTGTGATTATTAAGATCCATTTAAAAAGATATTCTTAAAATACTCATTCCAGACCAAAGGCATTTTCCATTTCCTGAACGTGAGATGGTCTCTAAAAACAATTCTTTTTAGACCTCATTAGAATTCCTTTCTTCTTTAGTTAACTAGAGTTGTTAGAGTCTGAAACTTCATCCTTTATTCCAAGTATGTGGGTTTTTAAGTCTTGAGTCTCAGCAACTTCATAGTCAGTGAAAAGGAAAGCTAATTTCATGTTTGCTTTTTCAGTTGCAGAAACAGGCAAATTCAAAGGCATTTAGCATGTCCTTAATTAATTTCATATTTATGTTTCACTTCTGTTTGGATTCACAGATCTAGACCCCATAATTAGTAGGGTAGCGAGCTGCCCAGATGCACAAAGGGGCGTGGGCAGGAGTGGGCAGGAGTGGGGGTGGGAGGTTGTTGAGTAAATTCATTTCTGCTACAGGCATCTTTTATACATCTTACTAAAGGGAACATGGTAAGAAATGCAAATAATAATAGTTCTTTATTTATTATGACAGCTAATTAATAGCAACCTGTTTTAATGAATAAAGTCACTCAGAGTCCTTCAGCACTTCCTAAGTAAAGGCCGGAATCTGTAGGGATTCTTTCCCCCGATTGTATAGCTCCTAGACTCCAAGCACTATATAGGCCCCTGTATAGAAATGCTCACTAATGAAGAGGGAGGGCTAGAAGCTTGTCTGCATTCAAAGATCACTGGTGAGTCATTCAGCAAGAAAAGGCCCCTTACCAGGAATAGTCACAGTTCCGTGGCATTGTACTAGCAAAAGGGTCTGATCAAAGGTCTCCCGTGGAGCTTGCATGGTTCCCTTTCATACTACGACCATAATTAAAACCACTAATTCTCTTTTAAAATGCTGCAGGATGCCATGTAGGCATCTGTCTGGAGTGTCCTTTGTGATGTCATAAGCTGTTAAGGACCAGTGCCGAGGGCTTTTGAGTGAAATGCCAGTCATGAAGGTGCTTCAAGACAAGGGTGCCTCTAAAAGCTTGACAGGGCCTTGACTGCACAATTCGAGCTGAATTTGCCCCTTGTCAGCTGCCAGTAAATAAATCTCAAAGGGGAAAAGCTGAAGTTTCATTACCTGATCCATGGGGCTTTGTTGGTTTTGGCATCACACAGGGGAAGCTCTTGCTCCTCCATTCTCTGGATTTGAAGATGTCCATTGGAGCCTGCAGTGCCTGGACAGGGTTCAGAGCGGAACCTTTTGAAGAGTGTCAATAGTTGTAACAGTTCAGCTGTTAGGAAGACAAATACATGGAGGAGCTCATTAATCCGCTTTTGGCTCTCGGTGCCTTTTGCCCTTTATCACAGCCTTATTAGGCTCCTGCTCATCTTGAACCAGAAAAAACTGAATTGAAGTTGTTGAGTACTAATTGGCAAAGACTTTTAATCATGGGCCAAGAACTTTCACTGACTTGAAAGTAACTTCTCCACAGGGAAGAGCCAGAAACCTGGTTCACCTTAAAACAAAAACCTGTTGGAGCTCAGTGTGGTGTGAAAATTGAAGGAAGCGTCGATAAATTGTCTCAGTCTACCCGTTCCAAAGAAATTATGTAAGATTATGATTTTCACTTGTCTGGGGGAAGAGGAAAATAAAATTCAAACATTTCTTAAGAAAGTCTTTATTGGTTCAGAACAAATGGCTTGAGTGTGTGTGGTGACCGAATTTGCTTCTGAACATTGGCTGCATGTCTAACTACTCATCTGAGAGTCTATATACACACAAAGTATTTTCAGACCCTTATTAAAAGGGACATTTTCTATTAGTTGCCTTCTGAATGGCAAGGAAGGCCTCTGTAAGAACACCTACTTTTTAAACGTGTGTCAGCAGAGAGGCATGTCAGCTTCTGAGTGTGCTCTGCAGGCGGCAAGCAGGTTGTTTGGTATTTGTGCAGCAGTGACTTTAGGCCACTGTTCTTTGACAAAGCGATACTGTGTAGTCTGTGACACATAAAGTCACAACTATTTACATTTCTTAAAACCATTGGGAAATGAAAACTAGCAAGTGGAGCTAAGATTTAAGGTTGGTTAGCCAGGTTGGCCTTCATTCCCACCACAGCTGCTTCTGAGGATGCTTTCTCCTGAGTGAAGCTGGTTACTTTTCCTTACTTCTCTTCCTTTTCCTTGGCTAGAGCCTAATACCATCAAATTAGATGCAGGGCTCCCTTAGTCCAACCCCAGTACTGAGGAGGGCGTGAAGGAGATGACTTCTCATGCAGGATTTGGCCAGCATCCCCCTCACAGTGTCCCTGGAGTGCTGTGGGTTGGCAGATGGACAGGAACCCCACAAAGCCAACTTCTGCCTGGAGTTTAGCCTGAGGAGCAAGTGGGAGCCGACAGAGCTGTCTGTCTCCACACACTGCAGTGCCCTGCTGCCTGGGCCCTGAGGTCAGCCCACACCAGAGGGCACACGATGACGAGGGCACAATGTCTTCCATGTTCACTAGCAAAGCACCAAGCATGTCCCACTTTCCACCCCCCTCTGCTTCCTCTGGGGGAAGCATGCACAGTTCCTGCAGTTTTACTTCCTCTTGTTTTTAAAAGGACCTTTAAAATATACATATTGTTCTGTTACTCAGTGTGTAGCCAAAATAAAATTCATTACTAATGTATTATTTAAAAGCTTACAATCGAATTTGTAAATGTTACTTTGCTCATTTGCTCAGTGTTTTCTGATGATGAGGCTATATGATGTTTAGCCATTAAGAGATTTAATTAAAGCCAGCTTGGGGAGGTCAGGTTATTATACTCTGCTGATAACTCCAGGTCATCAGATTAGGATATGAAGAGTAGGTTTCTAAATTTACATATTAAAAGTTAAACATTGTGACTCCTTAATCATACTTCCCATTAATATCCATCAGCAGTTAAAATGAGTACTTTTAATATTCAGAAAAAATTCAATTTCAAAGGTTAAAAAATGAATTCTATTACAGCAAATCCTTTTGTTTTATTTCTGATATAATTTTACAGATGCACTATCATAGGATAACAAGATTCTGAACTACCCAAGTGCTATGGCTGGGAAAAGAAAATCATTCCAGCCAGCTCCTAAGAGAGTCACACTATTTTCATTTATCCTCAAATTTTGTTGTGGATGCAAAACCATTCTTAAGCTTATACGCCAAACAAGTGATGTTTCCAAGGATGCTGGGAACATTAAAAGCCAAGATCTTGGCACAGCACCGCAGAGCAAACAGGAGTGGAGGCTTAGCCGTGCTCATGCTCGATGAAGACGTCATTGTCAGGACTCCGAAGGCCTGTTTGATCTGGATCAGCATGGATGATGGCTTTCAAAGCACAAGGAGTGGTACAGTGTGTTACCTGGGATATGGAAGAGCAAACGAGCCTGGATGTATCTTGAAAGGGTTGTGTTGTTTTGTTTCAGCAAAAAAGAAATAACTCTTCACCAACGCAACATGTGTTAGAAGGATTAGCTCATGCTGTTAAAAATAAATGCTGGTTGGTTGGTGGGAAGGGCAGATAGAGGTCCTCAACCCATGAATGTGAAGCCAACAAACCATTTGCTAGCTTTTTTTGGCAGAACCAATATGTTATGGGTGAAGATGAATTTTCAGTCATAAAGATACTATGAAGATATTTGTCAATGGCTATGATTGCCTCCTTTCACGATAAAAAAAAGAGCAGCATGTCAGTCAGAGCTGCACTCCTCCCCAATGCTCAGCTTACAGCATCCAAACATAGCTAACTCTTCTATCCATGTGCTGTGACAGGAGTATATGGTAAATCTTAAAATTCAGGTGTAACAAAAATGCAGAGAACTAAGCCAAATCCAAGAGCCTATCCTCTCATAACTGAGTTGTTTAGAACTGTTATGTCTGCTGGATGTCTTGTTAGAAGAGAAAAATACAATAGATCAAAACATAATGCAGCCCAGCTCCCTCCACTCAGCCCCAGCCAGCCCTAGAATCAAGTCTTTATGTTGGTATATGTTACATATTATAAACTAATAATACACTTTATTAATTTTGTCCTTTTTATCAGAGTCAATATCTTTTTGGAAGTGTTGCCTTAAAAGGATTATTTTGTAAGGAAATCTGTTAAAGTGGAAATTTAAAATTTCCTTCAACTAAATATTCCCTTACATGGCTGAACTACTAGAAGGCATCTTAATACCTGTAGATGCTGTTCATCTGTGAAAGTCTATGCTAAAAATTAAAGAGGTCACGTTTGGAAAATCAGACCACTTCTCAACCCTGATGAATTGCCCACTACCTGGAACTTACAATACTTCCTTGAAGTATCATGAAAGACAAGACTATCCCACAATCCTAGTACACTAAGTCTTGAACCCCAAATCTGCAAGAGTGGAAACATTGAAGATTTTGAGGACCAAAATCATCTTATCGTGTCTTCCCTCAAGATCAGCTTTGAAAGTAGAAAGGAAACAATGGAAAATTGTATTAATAATACATACTATTTTTTATTTTATTTTAAATGGCATTTTTAACATAATTCTTTATTGACCTTTTGGGAATTCCACATTGTGCCCCCCAATCTTGCTCATGTCCCAGTCCCTCTATGTCCATCCCTCACCTAGCATCTCCCCAGAAAGAAATCCCCCCAAAAAATTAAAACAACCACCTGGTTCCTCCATCTTTGCTGCTTCTCCAAGACCTCTTTATTGATCCTAGTGGAATTTGGAGCTGTGGTGTGTCATGTCGTAAACGTGTTGTCCAATCAGTCCCACCAGTACACAAAACCAAGCACCCTTTGTAGGTGTTCCAACAACAGGACAAAAGTGCCTTTTAAGGAATTTCTCATCAAATGGAAAAGGATTCACTCTTCAAAAAATCAGGTTCTTTTGGTAGAAGAGTTAAATCAAGCAGGTAGAAAGAAATTAAAAAAAAAAAAATGGATGATGGATGGATGGGAGTCAAGAGAGGTGGCTCCGAAGTTAAGAGCATTTGCTGTTAAAGGACCTTGGTTCAGTTCCCAGCACCCACTTGGCAAGTTGCAACAATCTATGATTCCAGTTCCTAGGATCTGATGCCTTCTGACATCCCACACCAGGCATGTCCATGGTGCACTGACAGGCGTGTAGACAAAACACTCATACACATAAAAAATAAATCTTGAAAAAATAGTTACATATAGAAGAACAGAAAAGCAAGGGTCAGTATAAAGTAGTGTGACTCCTTATGGAGAGGGTCGTACTTGGTGGTGGTTCTTATCCAGCTTTTAAGTGTGTTTTAAGTCAGCATATCCATTTTCTATGACTGGTTTTAACAGTTTATCTTTCAGCAATCAGAACATGAACCACTAACCTGTACACATAGCTACTTTGGTGGGAGGACGGTCTCTTGCTGTGCAGGGCTGTGCCTGGCTGGAGCAGATGTCAACCTGTGGATCATAAAGTTTGCTTCAGTAAGAACTGACCAGCTGTTTCCTATGAAATAGAGGGAAAATGTAAGAAAGTATCTGAGCTAACATGAGGGAGAACTTCATAAAACTCAGTTCACTTTCTGTATATGCAAATGGTATGTATAACATCATACTGAATGTAGGTATGGTATTTACATCTAAATGTGTAGATTGAGCAATAGAGAATTTTCCTCTTGCTGAGCATGATGGTACCCATCTGTAATCCCAGCACTCAGGAGACCAGAAGTAGAAGACTAATGACTTTGAGGTTAGCCTGGGCTACATAGCAAAGACACTGTCTTAAAAAAAAGAGTAGAGTCTATTTCTTATTAAGGATGATAGTAAAAATAAATACATTTAAAAGATACTGGCCTTGGAAAATTTAAGGCCGGGATGGCTTGTGAGGGATCACTGAATTCAGACTACCACAGTTTATCCACCTAAACCAGGAGTGGTACTTCACACCTGTAATCCCAGTACTAGGGAGGAGGCAAGAGGATCACCAAGAGTTGGAAGATAGGCTGGGCTATGTAGTTCCAGGCCAGCCTGCACTAGAATGAGACCCTATCTCATAAAAACAGAAAAGGGGGTGGGTGGGTATGATCCCAGCACCAGAGAAGCAGAGCCAGGAAGATGCCTAGGTCTGGCTGGCCCAGTCTAATCAAATTGGTGAGCACCAGGTTCGGGAGAGATCCTGTCTCAAGAAATACAGTGAAAAGCAACTAAGAAAGACACCTGTGTCAACATCTGGCCTCCACACACTCACAAGTAACGCATATACAAACACACACAGGCACAAACCAAGGCCTGTAGTAAATAGATGGCTTGGTTAATGTCACATGCCTAAGTAGCCATGAGGTTGGAAGCAGAATATGAGCTGGTTGACAGTATGGGATACTTTTCCCCACAGTCAAATGAAGCCAGCTGCCTCCTGCCAACAAATGGTGCATGAAAGCCATTAAATATGCAGCTATATCTAAATTATGATAAACTTTCCCAAAGATAGTGTGTGAAACCAGAATCGCCTTGTCACAGGAAATGAAGACCCATACATGGACTTCTTTAGCTGGTCCAACCTTCCAGCATGTAATTTTTTTTCCCTCTTCTTAAGCAGGAATAAATGCATCCCTGGCTTTCTTCTGGAAGTTTCCCTGAATATATATAATTCAGGAATCTATACCCAAATTAAAAGGGTTCAGGCCAGGCAATGGTGGCGCACACCCTTAGTCCCAGCACTCAAAACAGAGACAAGTGTATCTCTGTGAGTTCGAGACCAGCCTGGTCTACAGAGTGAGTTCCAAGACAGCCAGGGCTACACAGAGAAACCCTGTCTCAAACAAAAAAAGGAGAAGGAGGAGGAGAAGGAGAAGAAGGAAAAGAAAGAAAGAAAAAGGAAGGAAGGAAGAAAGGAAGAAAGAAAGGAAGGAAGGAAGGAAGGAAGGAAGGAAGGAAGGAAGGAAGGAAGGAAGGAAAAAGGGTTCTGTATGATGAGTCACTTTGAAATCCAAGGACTTATTAGCATTAATTATGTTCTAGCTGACTCGGCAGCTGGGTGATCCATTTGAAAAATGTTGGTCTTTTTAGATTTCTTCCCCTTGCCTAAGACAACTTCAAAACAGTCATACTTCTGTTTTGGAGAACATGCCCCAACTCCATGGAATGTTCATTTAGTTGGGAGTTTAACTTTGCCCACAGTGGCAGAGAACAAAAGCACCTGGAGCTGGCGTTTATAACTGTTCTGATTGGTTCAGCCTCTTTATTTAAAATGCTAAAGAGACTGAGTTTGCAAGATGGCTCAGTGGATGAAATGCTAGCTGAACAAGCCTGACCTGGGTTCAATTCTTAGAACTTATATTAAGATAGAGAAAACAGAGACCCGGCGGTGGTGGCACATGCCTTTAATCCCAGCACTTAGGAGGCAGAGCCAGGCGGATCTTTGTGAGTTCGAGGCCAGCCTGATCTAGAGAGTGAGATCCAGCACAGGAACCAAAACTACACAGAGAAACACCCTGTCTCGAAAAACAAACAAAAAAGCTTGAGAAAATCGACTTCACAAAATTGTCATTTGACCTCCATACACATATTATAGCATGTCCTCTCTCTCTCTCTCTCTCTCTCTCTCTCTCTCTCTCTCTCTCTCACACACACACACACACACACACACACACACACACACACACACATACACAGATCATACACATACATAATAATGAAATATTAAAATTAATTTTAGACTTTAACATGTTATATGTATGAGTGTTTTTCCTACATGTATGTGTGTGTACTGTGCATGTGCCTGGTACCCAAGGAAGTCAGAAAAGGGCATCAGATCCCCTGGAAATGTAGTTAAGGATGGTTGTGAGCCACCATGTGGATGTTGGGAACAAAACCCCAGGTCCTCTGCAAGAGTAACAAGTGCTCTTAACCACTGAGCCATCTCTCCAGCTCCACATGTCTAGCTTCTTAATTACAAGCCAGTTCCATGTTGGTGAGAATGTTACTTGCAAATTTGACTGCGTTTTACATATGAGATAGTGAAGACCATTGTAACAGTAATTGTGGTGGCATTAGCTGTCTGTTGAGTTGCCTCAGTGGGCACTTCCGTTTTTTTATTGACTCATAATTGGAAGTAATGTGGCCTTTCATCTTTGGGAGGAAAGTAAATTTGGTGCCTCCCATGAAGTTCAGACCTGTTGTCTGTAACCATGCCATCTGTACTGTGTGCTTCCTGCATGTTTGAGAAAGACATAAAGCTAGCCTACTGCACAGGGCTAGCCTTGAGCAGCACAGCGTTTCCCCTCTCGCTTCTTCCCTCATGAGCAAACCTGCACTCGCTTTAAAGAGCCCAATTCTGCCGAATGTTGTGAGCCAATCTGTACCAAGAAAAGGTATGGACTTCTATAAGCATAAAACCAAACTGGAGTTTTATTTCATACCAGTCTCCTTAGACCGCACAATAATAGTGCTGATGTAGTTAAGATGAATCCCACAACTTGCCTGCAATTTTGATGGAGACCGTATTCTTTTTTTAATAGTGCACTTGGTTTGAGAAAATACCTCCATAAACACCTTTGCCTCACCCTTAAAGCTTCCACAGCCAGGTGCTCTTTCCTGCAGGCAGCCCCTGTGATGTCTTAGGCGAGGTGAAGCTTTGAGCTCATGCTGACTGCTGTTTGAAGAAGCACGCAAAACAGCGTGTACCTGATGTGTTCACTGTGCCTCCGCTGGAGCCAAGAACAGAAAGCTAACCCTCCCCAGCTCCCCTGTTCACAGTCCCAGGGGGTGAGCTGTTCTAGAACACGTAGGCCTTTTCTCGGACTGTTCTAGAAGATGTTGGAGCTAGACTCCCAGCTCTCCACTGGAGAGCAGGTTATTCAAGCTCTGCGTGTTTTAAGTCTCTTCTCTGTGGGGTGGAACTTGAGTAGACTTCATGGTGGGACTGTGAGGATCAATGGGTTATGCAGTTCTGTGCATACGGGTGTTGGCTGCTTTGCTGGCTATTAGTAAAAAATGGTTATTTGCTTTATGTCCTTAGCAACATAGGTCTTCAGAACCTCCTTGTGGCCAGGCATGATGGCGAGTTGGAGGCCAACATGGGCTATAGAGCAGAAATAGAAAAGAAAAGGGGAGATAGAGGCCCTGTAGTACTTTAGTTCTCATATGTTTAAAAATGTACCCACAAAATACACACTTGGAAATTTGTACATGGCGGGGACTGCCTGCTCATGTGTATGCAGGTACACATGTATGTATGTGTGGACACTAGAGGTCAGCCTCAAGTATTGATGCTCAAGATCTGTCCATCTTAGCTATTTGAAACAGGTTGTCTCCCTGGGACCTGCGACTGTCAATAAAGCTAGGCTGGCTTGCTCCCCAGGGTCTGCCTGTCTCTGTCCCTCCAGTGGTGGGGATTGCATGTGGGTAGTGTACCCAATGTTTTACATGAATGATGGGGATCAAATCAGCTCACCATGCTTGTGTGGCAAGTACTTTACCAACTGTGCCAACTCCCCGGCTCTATGTGGAAATTGTCAATGATTCGGTTTAAAGTGCATTAAACACTATAAATAGCCGGGCAGCTATTTACAAAGGTGGCGCACGCCTTTAATCCCAGCACTCGAGAGGCAGAGTCAGGCAGATCTCTGCGAGTTCGAGGCCAGTTTGGACTACAGAATGAGATTCAAGACAGGTACCAAAACTACATACTGCGTGTATGTGTAAAAACCATGTTTCTGATTTATTCCACATGGTCCCATTCCCATGACCACCTTTCCCTATATTTGTTTTCCAAAACTATGGGCTACCAGAAGGAAATGTCACATGATCCCCCTCTATTCCTCATCCCAGTCTCAGAATTTGCCATCTATATATTTGATCGGCTCCCTCCAAGTGATACAGATTCTGGGGGCTAAGGGACTTCCCAAAGAACAATCCTTCCCGTCACAGCACCTCCACACTGTGCAGGGTTCACCCAGGGCAGGAAGATCGAAGTCCCATGGACATGGCCCTTGTTGGGTTCTCACATCCAGCCTGGGGTGAGGGTCATAGAGTTCTGAATAGGGAAGAATAGCGTGCTCACGAATCTGTTTGAAAGTGAACACCCTATTCATCACTCATTTTTAAAAATGTATTTCCTTAATAAGCATTTTTTGGAGCTCCTACAATGAGCCAGGCCTGAGTAGTGGCTGTTGGAGAGGCACCAGGCAGATGTGGACCCTAGCCCCTGTGAAGGGAGTTGAAACCCTTTTAAAGAGGTGGGGGGGGGGAGACAAAATGTGAGTCTATCTGGGTGGTGGTGGCACACACCTTTAATCCCAGCACTTGGGAAGCAGAGGCAGGCGGATCTCTGTGAATCTGAGGCCAGCCTGGTCTACAAAGTGAGTTCCAGGTCAGCCAGGACTGTTACACAGAGAAACCCTGCCTTGAAAAATTAACAAAAAACAACAACAAAGTGAGTCTAAAAATGCTTCAGGATCCCATTACCACTACTAAATCTTACCCAGGCAAGGAAATGCAATGTGCTTTCTAATTGCTGGGAACACTGCTTGAGAAATGGTTTCCACTTCCCCTCAACATACGTTCACTAGTTTCCACCCACTGAGGTGCCCGCATCTCATTCTCAGGTTATCTAGAGCCCTGATGAATCCACAAAGGGCTACACTAGACTCAAAAGGGGTCATTGGTCAGCAAGTTCCTTTCAGTGCGTGCTACCGCACACACCCACGGCCTCGGTGCCATGCCTTCCTTCGCTGCTTCTGGGCCTTCTGCTGGTCTTCATGGCATCTGTTCTTCACAAAATCAATGCTGTCTCCCCACAGCAAAGAAATGTTCCCGCTTCTCCATTTGCCATGATCATGACAGAGAAAGGAGATAGAGGGACAAGTGTGTCATTGGCCCAGGTTCATACCTAGCTCTCCTTATAACACTGATTGGGTTCCTAAAGGGCCTTGGCACATGTCCCTGCTCAGCCCTGCTATAAATCAGACCCCGATTCTACAGAGCCCCAACAAAGAACTCTTGCTGCTGTTGTATTCTTACCCCAGATGTCTACTCATTGGTTGTGAGAAAACATCTCACAAAACAGGAGACAGAGTCAACGAAATACTTGACAAGCACTATCCAGATGTGCTGACATCATGAAAGATGAGCAGAAACAGGGAAAGGTGTCACAGAGCTCAGAAGACTAGAGAGACCCGGCAGCAAAATGCACACCGGTGGGATTAAAGCTGTTGGTAGGGACAACAGCCTGGTGCCGGTGTGCATTCTGTGTAGTTGTGCAAGGCCCTCCATTGCGTGAAGCTGGGCGAAGAGGAGACAGGTGCCTCCTGAATAATTGTGACATTTGCTGTAATTCTACAGCCTTTCCAAATGAAAAGGATTTCAAAGAAGCTTCCAAACAAAGCAGTCATTTTGCCCTGACTCTTGCCATTCTTTGTCAACTGCTTTGGGGTCTTGGGCAGACAATAGAGAGGACAGTGGTCTTTACTACTTGGGTGCACCAATGATCAAAGAGATAAGATTCTTAAGGATAAAAGCCTTAGCCTACTACCAGCCAGGCCATTAGGGTAGGTGGCCTGCATTGGCCCTGCACCTAAGCTCCCCCGCAGTGGCCATCCAGATGCCCTGGGTGACAAGGGAACATCTCAAGAAAGCCTGAAGCTCTGTCCAGAGCTTGGGGAGGCTCAGAGGAAACCTCTGTGGTTATATTCCCCTCAAAGCCAGCAGGCTCATACCCAGCTGGAAGCCAGCAGGGTCCGTGCTCAGATTAGTGCCTGGGTTCTGGATTCTTCTTCAGGGAGTTGGAGGCGAAGCACCCTTAATATCCTAATTCTTTAAAAAGATGATTCAGACTTTTCTAGCTTCATTAACATTTGCAGATAAAAATACATTTTAAGTGACATTATGCTAAGTAATTATTCTCACAAGATGTGGAATTAAATACATTTTCCTCAGCATGAAATTATTCCTGCCACGTACTGAGTTGGGCGACAGCTTAAAAAGAATTTGGACAGGGGGTTTGCCAGGAAAGAAGAAGCAATCTATATTCTTGAGGGGGTGGGGGAGCCAACCCCAAATATTCCACCAAAGGTGAAGTCTTTATAGTGAAATCATTTTTGGCTAGATGGAATATTAAACCTGCTACTATAAATTTCACGCCTTGCGTTCCGAAAGCAGACATGGAGAAATGATGCCAAAAATTAATCAGAAATAATGCAGCTGGCCTTGCATAGTCTTTCCAGTAGGGGGCATAGCAGATAAGACTGTGTGCGCTGGAGACTTTGAGACTGATAATAAGGCGTGTTTGTAATTGCTTCTGTAAAGATATGGAGCCACATGCTTGGATGCTTATTTACATTTTGGGATATGGCTGAGAATGGATGTTTTCGATTTAGAACTGTGTTTCTCTCTCTAAGTACATGGGAGACTTTCATCTGTCATGAGCATTGTATTTACCAATGCGTGATGTTCAATTGCTGGATTTAATTGTTACAGTACAGTGAATTATTCTATTATTTCTTACTGTTTTTTATCTGGAGGAAAATTCAAACTTTCCAGGCTTTAGGGAAGGATAAAATGGCTCTGAGCGTGTCAGTGTCTCAAGAGCACATTATTTTCTTATTGGATTGCATTAACTTTACAGATGAAATTTGAAGGAGAATTAGAAGGCTTAGAGAAGGGAAATTTGGAGAAGAAAAGAATCATGTCTTCAGATTTCTGGAGGGGCTAGCTGGCAAGTCATTCTGAAGGCTGCTGGTACTAATTCCTAAAGGAAGAGACATAGCAGACCCAAAAAAATGACCACAGACAGGCACAGAAGGGCGTCAATCTCAGAGAACAAGGGAGTTGTTGCCAACGCACTGGTTACCCAAGACTCACCCACCTCCCTCTTACAACTGGTACCAATTTTTCTCTTACTTTGGCTTTAAAATTACTTATTTATTTATTATTATATGTATGTGTTGGGGGCATGTACAAAGAGGTCAAAGGACAACTTGGTGAAATCTGTTCTTTCCTTCCACCTTTTGGTGGGCTCCGGGAATCCGATTCGGGTTTCCAGACCCACACCGTGACAAGTGCTTTTACCGGCTGAGCCGGGCCGCCTACGTGCCGCTGACTTCCCACAACCTGGGAGGGGTTTTTGGCAGTTCCACTTAGTTTGAAATACAAACATAGTCTCCTGCCTCAGACGCACAGAGCCACCCCTGAAGGGACAGCTACATGACATATATAAACAAACATTCACCCATAAGTGCTCTAATTGACTGCAAGGGAAAGCCGAAGGGAAACAGAAGGTAATAAAAACCTAACAGGCAAAAACCCAAGACAAAAGTTCAGGCCTCCTCCTGCCAGGAACGAACTGTTTCCTGAGTATCTGGTGGCAGGCAAGGGGCAGCCATAGGCTACTCCATCCACGCTGCCTGATCAAAACTCTTGCAGGCATCAGCCTGATGGGCCTGGAATCCTGGCTGTCAACACCCACAACCCCACGAGCCCCTTCCCACCCACTAGAGCTCTGCTATACATCATTCGATGCCACCTCAAGATCTGGGATCAGAGATTCATGGGTGGGGAACTGCCATGTCAGAAGGTGGCCAGGGTCCCACTTGTCCCTCTAAACCAGCAGTTCTCAACATGTGGGTCACGACCCCCCTTGGAGCCACATAGTCGATTTTAGCATTATGGTTCTTAACAGTAGCAAAATTATAGTTATGAAGTAGCAACGAAAATAGCCACCACAACATGAGGAACTGTATTAAAAGGTCACAGCATTAGGAAGGCTGAGAACCACCTCTACACTCGATGCTCAGACTCAAGCATCTTACTGGTCTTTTTCAGTTCACGCACGTGTACACACACACACACACACACACACACACACACACACACACACACGGCAGGGGATGGGCCGGGGCGACAGACAGACAGACAGACATTACAGAGAACTGCAGTCTGGGCCAGCAGAGGAATGGCATGTCTGCTCCCAGACCCAGTTCTGTTTTCGGCACCCTCCTGGCTATGAGGATCTCTTTTTCCTTGTGCTTATTGAGAGAGTGAGTCTCCCTTCTAGGGATGTACACCACCACACATCGTTTAGCCTTGCCCCTTGGAAACTTGATTTTGCTGCTGTAGAGTGTCTTCATTCATCTGCTCCAAAGTGTGCTAGGTGCTGGGGGGGGGGGGGGGAGTGGAAGTGAAGAAGAAGAAAGAACCGAGGAAAGAGGCTGCTTGTCAACAGGATGGTGGTGTCAGGAAAACGCAGCCTGCAAGAGTCTAGGTGTAGGCCCGAGGCTGAGCTCAGAGCACTGTGAAATGAGAGCCCCCAGAGCGCCAATGACCACTTGCCTCTGAATCTTGCCGTTGTTACTGACACATAAAGTTGCATGTGCTCCCCCCAAATCTCAACAGTCCCATTTTGTCTCCCCAAAGCCCCCCTTGCCAGGAGATAATCTGAATGGTGCTTCTCTTCATAGGTAGGTGCTTTTCTTATCTAAATCATCTCTGTCAGAAGGTGTATTTGATATTGCAGGCACCCCCCACCCCATGGTATATATGTAAGGGTTTCCTTGTAAAGGACAGACCTGACCCCAGCTAGTTTGGTAAAAGAGATGTATTCATTAAAGGGGCATCAATGACTGTCGGAACTATCAGGAGGGCTGACTCAGCGCTACAGGACCAGACCATCTGGAATTGCAGTTTCCTACAGTCAGGGGGTTCCATGACACAATGCGAGCTCCTGCTCCAGAGCCTGACACCACTGCCACTCCCAGGAAGCCACCACAGTCAGCCAGTCCTTGCAAACAACTCCATGCAGAATCAGCTCAGTAGTAGACAGATCTATACCCACAAAACCAAGGACCTGCCTCACCCTTTATCACACAGGCAGTGACTGATCAGCACAGGTGTTGTGAGACACAACTTTTTCTGGGCAGACAACACACAGGATTTCTCACCCCAGATAGAAATCCCACAATAGACCAAAATGCAGATACTACCAAAGCCAACTTGGTGAACCAATGAGTTTCATTGGGGTCACTTACAGAAATGACTCAAAAGCAGTTGCGTTACCAAGGCCCATCCCAGCCAGGGTGACACTCACAAAAGCTGGAAAACTTGCAACACACTGCACAACCTGAAGGCAGTTCAACAGGTGATAGCATCCTTTCCAAGTGACTCTGGTCTAAACTTCTTCCAGGCAGCTTGTCTAGTCTAAGTCTTCACTGAAGCTTAGCTCTTCTGAAAGTGACTCTCCGCAGCTTTTGTTTATTCTGGGAGGGAGTGGCCTAGTGAATCTGGTCAGTTTCAGGGATTTCCTGAGCTATTTTGAGTTGTTTACCTTACCTTCCTTCTGTGTGTGTGTGTGTGTGTGTGTGTGTGTGTAGTTTTTCCAGACAGGGTTTCTCTGTATAACAGATCTGGCTGTCCTGGAACTCATTCTGTAGACCAGGCTGGCCTCAAACTCACAGAGATTCATCTGCTTCTGCCTCCAGAGTCCTGGGATCAAAGGTGTGCACTACCACTGCCCAGTTTCCCTTCCTTAAGTAACTTCCTTGCAGGATGGAATGTTTCCATCTCAGAGGAAACTTATGTAACGAGGAGACCCAGTCTCTCCACCTGTGCTTCCCTGCAAGAAGAACATACAAGTGTGTGCCATTGCTTCTACCCCCAGATCCCACATGATGGATCTCAATGACTGAATTCTATTGACACCCAAAGCCTCACCGCGGGAATATCGGGGAAGCACAGTTTTAATTTTTCACCCTCTACAGGCACAGGTGGCATCTGGAAGGTGATTGGATTAAATGTTCTTTAAACATTTGTAGAAATGAAAACACACTTTTTGAAAAGGAGTGTTTCTAAGCAGTGTACAAGAAAGAACAGTTCCTTTAGAAGTAAAAACAAATATGCGTTTAGAAACAAAGTAGTGAATTTGAGCAAGGTGATGCACACTGATAATGTTAATTTGTACTCAAGAGGCAGATTTCAGAAAATCAGGAGTTCAAGGCCAACCTGGGCCACATGAGACCCTGACTAAATAAATAAATAAATGGGAAGGGAGGGAGGGAGAGAGGAAGGGGGAGTGGGAAGGAGAGAGGAAGGGAGACAGGGAGAGAGGGAGGGGAAGAGGGAGGAAGAAAGGAAAGCAAGGTGATGGGAACTCCCTATTTCCTTTATGTAAGTGCTGGAGGACCAAGCAAAGGGTACTATGTAAGTCTGATTTTGTGAGTCCAGTGTACATTCACCAGTACATTGATAGGAGAGAGACAGAGAGAGAGACAGAGACAGAGACACACACAGAGAGAGAGAACGCTCAAAAGGCAGTCAACCAAGCTCCTTCTGGTTTTCTACCATGGCTTGAGGGGCCATCCTCTGACACCTGTGTGTGAGTGTACATCTGTCCTCAGGATACTGCAGGCCTGGAGCAAAGTCATGCTCCAAGAAGAGAGCATCTTAAAGTAACTTCCAGGTACTTCCAGGACCCAGGAGACTGCAGGAACCATACTGCTCCAAGGCTTGCAGAGGCTGGAGGTCATCAAGAAAGGCCTTGGCTGTGATAGGACAGCAGGAACCACAGACTGCAGAAGGAACAGGAAGTATACAGAGGCAGAAATACACATCGAGGCAGGCACTGCACACACCTGCAAGCCACTGAGGAAGGGCATTCTGACATCCATGGAGAGCCACCATGGGAGGCCTGTAGAGGAAGAGATCGACATCAGCTGGGTCAGGCACCATCTCACTGTGCCCAAGGGGAGCAGGTCAAATGTCCCAAAGTTTTACGATCCTCATGACTTTCACCATGGGCACTGGTCATTTAATCTTATCATTTCTCACTTATTTTTAGGGATTTGCCCCATGTCGGGTCTTATGAAAAACAAGGCAGGGGTAGTGGTATATGCTGTAGTCTCTAGCCCTTGAGACATAGGGATGGGAGGACCAGGGGTCAGAGGTCAGCATCAGCTACATATCCTGGGATACAGTTCTGGGATAGCCTGGGCTAAAGGAGACCTTGTCCAAAAACACAAGCGAAAAGAAAACAAGCAAACAACAAAACCCAGAAAAGAAACCAAAACCTGTGTCTCTGCAGGCATGAGGTACGTACAGAAGCAATTACAAGCAGGGATGGGGGGTGGGAGGTGGGAGGTGGCTCATGCCTTTGATTGCAGCACTAGAGAGGCAGAGGCGGGTAGATCTCTGTGAGTTCAAAGCCAGCCTGTTCTAAATATTGAGTTCTAGACCAGCCAGAGATAGAGAATGAGACCCCCGTCTCCAAAGAAGAAGGAGGAGGAGGCAGAGGAGGAGGAAGAGGCCGCAGCAGCAATTATGGACCAGCCAGCATAGTGTTGACTCTGGAGGATGAGGTAAGAGAAGTTAGAAGTCCGTCCGACATCATAAGATCCATAAGAAAACATAAACAAGCCAAAAGGGATGACTGCTTGTGAGGAAGGAGGGTCAAAGACAGATGAGCGGCGGCAGACAAAATTTACTTCTTGCTTGGGCATCTGTGGGTAGACTGGGTCAGGCTGATCCCAGGGAGACACAGCTGGGGCTGGCTGCTGACTTGCGCAGTGTCAACAGAGAGCGAGCGAGCGTGTCCTTCCCATGACACCAAAAAGTCTGCAGGTAAAAGACCAACGCTGCCAGCGGAGTGTCTCCAGCCTCTGCTGACGTTCCACTGGCAAAAAGCATGCCTCTCCCAGCCAACTCAAATTCAAGAGTAAGCAAGAAAAACGCCACGGGCGGCAGCTGTGCCATTCTGTGCTATGAACTATGAACGGCAGTCGAAGAACTAACTGTGACCCTGCCACCCAGCTTAGGACTATATTGTAACCGATGGCAGGGATGAAGATGTTCTAAAGAGACACGTGTATCCCTCCCTGTAACTACCAAACTGCTGAAACAGTGGTCCCTAAGAAATTGGAATTTCCCCGGAGACCATGTGCAAAAAGGAGAAGGCTGGTGCCAGCCAGAGGGAGAGCTTGTCTCCTGGGAAGAGGGTTTACACAGCTGACAGCTACCAAGACCACCTTGGGAGAGGCTGGGGATGGGAGGGCCTACATCTGACCAGGACTGCTTAACTGTGAGAACCCCTGGCCTCTGCTCAATCTAAACGTCCTGTCAGGACCCGGAAGAACGGCTTGGGCCAGGGAGATGGGAGTCACTGGATCTCTGTCCCTCTATCTAGTGTGGCCACTTGAAAAAATACCCTCCTTTTCCCTTGGGGGCTGGGGAGATGGTCTGTTGATTAAGAGTACTAGCTGTCCTCCCAGAGGACCTGAGTTCAATTCCCAGCACTCACATGGCAGCTCAAGACAGGCCCAGGGATCTAATGACCTCTTATGGCCTCTTCAGATACTACACATATGTGATACACAGACATACGTGGAGACAAAAGCTCATACACATAAAACAATAAAATAATTTTTAAAAATATATCCCTTTTCTACTTCCTTGCTTATTACTTTTTTTTTTCTTAATTCCCTTATTGAAGAGGAGTGGCTGAACCAGGCTAGTTAGGGTTGTCAGAGCTAAGGCTCTACCTCTACTAACTCTGGTAACAATATTACTCATTTTTCTTATGTCCTCATCTGCCCTCCCCACCACTCATCAACCCTGCTACTGAAGCTTGAGACTCACCTTGGTAGTTAACGTTCTCCTGACTTGGGTAGGGGGAGAGTGGAGAGGATGTGGCTTCCTGCCTCTTTCCAACATGCCTGCAGTCTTCAGCACAGTAGTCTGTGTTAGCCTGGCAGGGGGAGCCCACCTGTTCCCTCTGGGTCATCAAGTGTACTTCTAGGCTTGCATGGGTGACCATCCCCACCCCAGCATGTCTCCACGTTACTGTGTGTTCTGGCTGGTATTTGAGAAGCTACAGAGCAGAAGGGACCTCAGTAGTGTGACACTGATTCTCTGCTGCAATTCTTCCCTTCACAGTTCAGAGTGGGGGCAGGGTACCCGTGACTCAGAAAACTGGTCCACTGTGCCCTTCTTTTCCTGATAGTGTGCTTGCTGGCCAGACCTCGCAGACGTATCTCTGTGAGTTCAAGGCCAACTTGCTCTACAAAATGAGTTCCAGGACAACCAGGGCTACACAGAGAAACCCTGTCTCGAAGAACCACACAAAGAAAAAGAAAAAAAAATCAGGTGACTGCATGCATTAGCCTGTTTCTTTGCTTCTGTGGCTGAATTCTGTTCTGTTGGTAGTTGTCTGTGTTACCTCATGTTGTTTGATTATTACAGACTTTTATGTGAGTATGGAGTTCAGTAACATCAGTTTTCTGTTCCTCTTTAGTGCTGCTGGCTGTTCTATAGTGTTCTGCCTTTCCATATAAACTTCCTTTCTTTTTTCTTTTCTTTTGGTTCTTTGAGACAGGATTTCTCTGTGTAACAGTCCTGGCTGTCCTGGAAATTGCTCTGTAGACCAGGCTGGCTTTGAGTTCCTAGAGCTCTTCCTGCCTCTGCCTCCCAAGTATGGGGTTTAAAGGCATGAGCCACCACCGCCCAGCTTCTCTTTTTTCTTAATGAGCTTTACAATTCTTTAAATGTGTGTGTGTGTGTGTGTGCGTGCACGCACACACACACACACATGAGGACAGTGTTCATGTGACACAGAGTACATGTGGAGCTCAGAGGACAGCATATGAAGGTCTGTTCTTTCCTTTCATTGTGTGAGTTCTGAAGATTGAACTCAGGTTGTTAATCTTGGTGGCAAATGCCTTTGCCAGTGAGTCATCTCACTAGCCCCCCACATAAAATTTCCAATCCATTTGTTGATATTCACAAAATAATTTGCTGTGATTTTAATTGGGTTGATTTATTTTGAATCCAGAAAGAATAAATGAACATCTTGGTACTGAGGCTTCCTATCATGACCATGGGATGCTGCCTATCCATAAGCATGAGATGCTGCCTATTTATGAACATGGGATGCTGCCTATCCACAGGATGGGATGCTTCCTATCCATAGCCATGGGATGCTTCCTAACAAGATGAGATGTTTCCTAACAAGATGAGATGCTTCCTAACAAGATGGGATGCTTCCTATTCATAACCATGGGATGCTGCCTATCCACAAGATGGAATGCTTCCTATCCACAAGATGGGATGCTTCTTATCCATGAGCACGACATGCTTTCTACCCATGAGTATTAGATGTTTCCTATCCATGAGCATGGGATGCTTCTTATTCATGATCATGGGATACTTCCTATCTGTGAGCATGAGATGCCTCCTATGCAGGAGCATGGGCTGCTTTCTCTCCATGAGTATTAGATGCTTCCTATCCATGTGTATGGAATATTGCTTCATTTACTTAGTTATTCTCTGATTTCTTCCATCACACTATTCTGGGTTTTCTTATATATATTTTTGTATATTTTGTTAGCTATAGATAAATGTTTCATTTAAAAAATATCACATGCCATGCTGGGTGATGTGATGCACGCCTTTAATCCCAGCACTTGTGAGGCCGAGGCAAGTAGATCTTTGTGAGTTCAAGGCCAGCCTGGTCTACAGAGCAAGATCCAGGACAGGCACCAAAACAACACAGAGAAACCCTGTCTTGAAAAAACAAAACAAACACAAAAACAAAAACAAAAAAAAATATCACATGCCTTTAATCCTAGCACTTGGGAGACAGAAACAGGAAGATCTCTGTGAGTTCAAGGCTATCCCGGTCTACAGAGGGAATTCCAGGACAGTTAGGGGATTGCACAGAGAAATCCTGTCTCAAAAAAATACAAAACAAAACCCCACCATATATACGTGTGTGTGTGTGTGTGTGTGTGTGTGTGTGTGTGTGTGTGTGTGTAGTGTAGTGTATCCATCTTTGCCTGAGTGTATGTATGTGTACTGAGTGTACCTGACACCTGTGGAGGCCATTAGAGGCACCAGATTCTCTGATAGTTGTGAGCCTCCATGCAGGAGCAGGGAATTGAACCTGGGTCTTCTGGAAGAACAGCAAGTGCTCTTAACCTCTGAGCCATCTCTCTAGGCCCTAAATATTTTATTTTTATGTGAATTCAAAGATGTTTACTTGTAAGTGATGGCATGGCAAATAAGTTGCTAAGTAAGAATATAATATGATGTGGTTTTTTTGTTTGTTTTTTGTTTTTTTTGTTTTTTTCAAGACAGGGTTTCTCTGTGTAGATTTGCGCCTTTCCTGGAACTCGCTCTGTAGACCAGGCTGGCCTCGAACTCACAAAGATCTGCCTGTCTCTGCCTCCCAAGTGCTGGGATTAAAGGTGTGCACCACTACTGCCCGGCGATGGTCATTTTTAAAAGTCATTCTTCCTCAATTTCATACTCAGACACATATACATTATATAAATACACACTTTATAAATCCTGTCAACATATAATAGTTTCAGAAATCCACTTAGTTTCTTTCGACTTGGGAAAACAATGTTCTAGAGTTCAGTATACGTGATCATCAACCTTCAACTCCGCTGCGTGGTGAGTATCTTGTTTCCATTTTCTAGGTCTTTGAAGCACTCTGGCTTGGGTCATGAGGTGGATGACACTTTTCTCTGATATCAATGTGACTGTTCATGTCCTCAGTTCTTCCAGTGATCATTTTGTACATGATCTGAAGTTTGTCTTGTATCTGCTCCAAGCATGCCTCTGTCATGTTTTGCCTGGCATTGGGGTCTGTCTTGGAGGCAATGTCTTAGAGTCATCTTCACACTTGAGTTTCTCCAAGCATATGGCTCCCAGCCTCAGCTTCTCGCCATACATACAAACATTTTATATATTCTGTAATATATATTATACATAAAACTTTGATCTCCTTCGCCCAAACACCAAACTCCTTCTTCCGCAAAAGTCTTCGTCCTTGTATGTCTTTGTAAAAAGGATTTATTGTTATCTTTAATTATGTTTATGGGTGTGTCTATGCATGTGTTCAGTGTCCTTGGAGGCCAGAAGAGGGCGACTGTGAGCTGCCCCATGTTGGTGCTAGGAACTGAACATTTTAAGTTGGCTGCAAGAGCAAATCACACTCTCAACCACTGATTCATCTCTCCAACCCTCCTCCTCCTCCTCTTCCTCCTCCTCCTCCTCCTCCTCCTCCTCCTCCTCCTCCTCCTCCTCCTCCTCCTCCTCCTTCTTCTCTCTCTCTCTCTCTCTCTCTCTCTCTCTCTCTCTCTCTCGTGTGTGTGTGTGTGTGTGTGTGTGTGTGTGTGTGTGTGTGTGTGTGTGTCCCACTGGTGGTAGGTAGATCACTAGCTTGAGCAGGGTCACCTTGTCAGTGACTGACAAGACCACTGGGCTCTCCCCCTCCCCCAGCATAAAATACATTCGTTTTCAAGAACATTATTCTACTAACGGTGTGTGTGGAAGATGAACTAAACGCAGATACAATAAGTTGTCATAGGATGACTTGTTGGCACAACTTTGTTTCAAAAGCTAGGTGCAAACAGAAATAAAAGAGTAAACTAAGGAGGGTGCTATGACGGTTAACCTCGACTGTCAGTGTGACAGATGATTTGGCATGAACTAACACACATGCTTCTGGAGAGTCTCTAAGGACATTTCTGGGAAAGAATAACCGAGGAGACTAGACCCTCTTTCCCCAGAGTGGGAAGCCCCTTTGGTGGCCCAGATACAAAGAGTTTCAAGGAAAAGCAACACAATTTGCCTGTGGGCCTTCGGTTTTTGCTGGTACATGTGTCTATCCCATTGCTGCTGGTGGTGGTGGTGGTAGTGGTGGTGGTGGTGGTGGTGGTGGTGGTGGTGATATCTTTCACTGATTTCAGAATCCTGCTTCTTATGCCTTCCAAGAGGAACTTCAGACCAACCACTCTCCAAGAATCTTCTAGGTCTTCCGCACTAGTTTGGTACTGAAGGTATTCAGTTTCATAGACTGAGCAGCTACCAGTGTGTCATCAGCCCCCTGTTGGTTCTAAGTCCTCTTTCATAATATATATGCATACTCTGTCTGTTCTGCTTTGCTAAAGAGCCATAACTAATACAGCAGCAAAAACAAAATACTGGTGGTTCACACCTCTAATCCCAGGACAGTAGGCTAAGGTAGGATGATTGTTGTGAGGTCAAGGTCAGCCTGCATTAAAAAAGAAAAAAAAAGGAAAATAATTAAATCCAGTTCTAGAAATAGGGCAAATAATTAGGATATTCTTTTCACTGGAGTCAAGCAGACAGGTATTCCAGCAGCCTTGAAGAGTCTTTAGCTGCTCAAATCTTCGTGTCATCCCAGGGAATCGGCGTGGAAAGACTCAGCAGCTATGCTTCAGAGCAAGCAACCTTTCCCAGTGGCCAACCATGGCAGGAAGCTAGCGCTAGTTGTGAGCTAATTGGCCTAAAGATGGATCCATTTAGACCAGAGACAGACAATTCTGGCCAGTAAGAAAGAAAAGAAGTCTGCCGCTTGGAGTAGAGACCAAGCTTCCCCTAGCCCAAGAGAGCACACGAGAAGTCACCTCCCACCTTGCTCTGAATCTTGCCTGCATCTTAGTGTCTCCGGGAACTATGGTGGCCATTTCCCCACTGCAGATTGAAGCCAGCGGTGAGCTTGGTAAAGAGAAGAGTAGGCACCATGAGGCTGCCCAGCCAGAGCCCCATGTTACCATTAGTGTTTATTGTGGTCTCCGAGGAATTTCTAAGACTTAAACCTGAAAGCCCTGTCTGTTACACCTGCTCATGTACCCCTCTGGAGACACTGAAGGCTTTTAAGCCTTTGGTTGGATCACACCCATCCCTCCACTTCCTTGTTGATCTGTCTAGAACCTGACACTCACTAGGTATCTCCCAAACAGCTAACGAAACACCAGGAACCTGCATCATCTTGGTCCGGCTGTTTGCCATCTTTCTCTTTGCTCCTATTAAGAGTTACCATTACTGAGCTGTGACTGATGCATGCTCTTGGCAATGCCAAAAATTATAGCAAGAAATAGGTACCTCAAGGCCAGGCATCATGGCACTCATCTGTAATCCCAGTAGTTGGGAGGGAGGTGGGGTGAAGCAGAAGGATAAGGAGTCAAAGACCATTATAGGCTACATGGTGAGTTCAAAACCATCCTGGTCTATGTGAGGCCAGGGCGAGACCTGTCTCAGAAACCAAACCCTGAAAGAAACAGGCACACCAGAACAGTTCCTGCATTTGCTGTATAAGAACAGAGCTCTACAATAATAATTTCATAATCTGATTAGAACATAATTATATATGATGTATACAGAGTCCCCTACACAAATTATCCTAAAACAATGCAGAAACATCTTTCAGGAACTACCCTGCTTCCTCCTAGTAGATGGTGTAAACCATCTAACTGGGTATCTTTTTTTTCACTGGTTGCCAGGACTCTCAGGGAGTGATCTGATGCTAACTCATAGGAACTCTGTTAGGTTTTGTCACCAGTGCTTGCCCCTTTCCATGGCTTTCCTTTTTGCAATTGTAGTTGAAGGACCGACCCTATTGTGTTCGTCTTTATTCTAAGTTGTTTAGAATCCTTTCAGAAAGAGTTGCATATTAAAACACACACACACACACACACACACACACACACACAAATACCAGGATGGTGGTGGGGCACACCTTTAATCCCAGAGACAGAGGCAAGCGGATCTCTGAGTTTGAGGCCAGCCTGGTCTACAGAGCGAGTTCTAGAACAGTTAGGGCAGAGAAACCCTGTCTTGACACAACAACAAAAACAGCAAAATAACAGCTCAGTTCTGAAAAGCCACACAGAGCCCAGGCTGGCACCGTTTGCTTTCTGTAATAGCCTGGGAGGGCCTGCAAAGTAGCCCTGTACTTTATCTTTACAAACACATGTCAGCCGGAGCAGTGGTGCTCACCGGAGATCTCGGGAGACAAGGGCAAAAATCACCCGTCATTTTCTACTGAATGGGTGTCTGAAGGACCATTCAGGTTCCCAGAGACTGGATCTGGGGAGGGACTGGATCTGGGGGAGGATTAACGTGAAGAGCCCTTGGAAATCAGCGTCGGCCCTGCCTTCGAGGCTATTGTTCAGAGGTGAGTGTGTGCCTAAGGTTTGAAGATAGAATCTCTCTCCAGCCTGGCCTTCAGCCCCAGGCTTTGTACAGCTCTGCCCTCTCCCCTGCCTCGGACCCTCAGCCCTCCCCAGCCAGTCCTCTGTGCCAGCTGGCAGAGGGTGCTCTTGTACAGCGGATCTGATGCCCTCCCCACTCTCCAGTCTGCAGTCTGGATCTGCTGGGGGCCATGGAACCTTCCAGGCTCGGGAGGTGGAAGGAGGCAGATGACTATAGGCTTTTTCCAAAGGCCCTCCCCCAAACCACGCTGGCCTCATTCACCTTCAAGCTTGTATAACCCTCTCTTCACTCCCACTTCCCTGCAGGTCAAATACTGGACACACACATACACACACACACACATGCACACACACATACATACACATACGCATACATGCATACACACACATATACACACATACGCATACATATATGAATAATGCTTTGGTTCCTGTGTCATATTGCACATGTGTGTGCATTCACAGTTGGGTAGAGTTAGTGAGAGAGAGAGTAGGAAGCAGAGGAGACACACTGCTTGCTCAGAGCTCTACAATAATAGATTTGTGGTTTAATTGGAAATTGAGTAAATCTGCTAAAACATTTAGTGGCTGAATTTTTTCCCCCTGTTTAGTAAAGAAACAAAGGCTCCTGGTTTGCTCCATGTCTTTCACCAACTTTAATTTCACTCATAGATTATGGATGGAGGCACTATCTCCCTCTGCTCAATGGCACACTGGGCATTAAGGAGACAAAACCTTCCTTGTTTGCAGCCCTTGGAATTTTTTTCAGACACTAAGCTGTAGGTGGCATTCTTTATACCTGACATCAGAGCACTTTTGTGAGGCATCGAGTTGACAGGATTTACTGCCGGCCCGTCCTAGGTGTTCGAAGCCGGGAAAACAAGAAAATATTCCATTCAGGTGGGCAGAGCGAGGAACACACACGGGTGATCGCCCCGATCCGGTGACTGCTGCTTTTCAAACTGTGTAATTAAAGATCTTTAGAGTTCTTCGAAGGGAATTAATTAGCAGAGAAAGGCTGTTTTGTTCATGGCCTTTCCCATCAACATCATCAAAAACCAACCATGATATTGATGGCAAATTGGACCAAATTCTCTGGAAGCCAAAAACACTTCATGCCCAGCCATTTTTTGTTTGTTTGTTTGTTGTTTGTTTCTGAGGTTTGTTGTAAGTGCATGTTAATTTGCCACTGGGTGTCCTCCAGTGTGGGAGGACAGAGGAGCAGCATGCACTGTGAATGGAGTAAGGAAGCAGAGTATTGTCAAAACACACTGGGCTGTGCATGATTGTCCCATCACTAATCTTGCACCTGTGTGTGGGGCATTGGCAGGTCATAATTGTGTTTAGGGTCACCTGCCTGGCCTGCATGGTTTGTCCATGGGTGATTGTGTCTTCTGGTCTGGACTCTTGGACCTGGGAAGCCCTAAAGAAATCACCTCATAATATTAATGGGTCATGGGCAGTGTTACTGTAGCAGCCTGGTGGCACCAGAAACAGCTGGAGTGCTTCAGAATAAGTGTGAGTATCTAAGTCCCACCTAGACCGGCAGCCCCTGGCATTTGGCTCAGGAATCCATGTGAGTTCAGTACACAGGTGCAGATGCTCGGATGCCGCTGTATTTGGGGAATGAATTAATACAATGAGTTAATGAATTAAATGAATGAATTAAACTTTCTGGTGGCTTTAGAGTGGAAGAGCATGGCCATCAAATGTCAAGCCTGGAGATATCCAGGGCGGTTACCTGGAGACAGAAATGTCCAGTCACAGCACCTTACGTCAGACCCGGTCACTGGAGGCACAGCTGCTCGGCTGTGTCAGCACAGTCTCTGGAAGGACAATTCCATGGAAAGTCTATATCGTTAGGACCATCTCTGAGGTGATGCTTGCTGCCGAGCCTGAAGGCCTGAGTTCTAGCCTCAAGACCTGCAATGGTGGGAGGATGTAACTAACTCCTTTAAGTTGCCCTTTGACCTCCACATGTGTCCTAATATGTGCACACTTGCATGCATGCACAGTCCCACATACACAGCCGGGAAAACAAGAAAAGTTTTTGAAGTTTATACGGTTAAATTAATACACGTATTTTTTTTTTTTTTTAATGAAAGAGGAAGTATTTAAAGTGAAGGAGTGAAAGTTTTCCCTGTAATCTCACCCTTCGGAGATAATCTCCGCTAACGGTGTCAGCCACCTCATTTGAAACATGTGGATGTGGTTGAGAGATCCAACGGAGGGTCTAACAGAGCCAAGGCCAGGGTTTCTGACCCTTTGCCCAGCACTTTTTCGACCTCCTCTTTGAAGAGCCTCTCCCAGCCACCCAGGCTCTTGAACTTTTTGTTGTAGTCTTCAAAGAGATGGCTAACCCCTTGCTGGGGATGTAGCTCACTTGGCAAAGTGCTTGCCTAGCATGCGGGAGACTCTGGGTTTCATCTCGTGGGGCCAGTGAGAGATGATTAACTCATTTCTGGTGCTTTAGTGAACATGATCATAAATAGGAAGTGATGTACCAACCCCGGGAGCTTCCAGACTACAGGCAACACACCCAATGATGGAATCTTTCTCTGCCATTTGGCTTCTATGCCCATCAGTTCTCAACACAGAGGTTCTGTTTCCCGAATCAGATTCCTAAAGTGTTAGAATACTCAACCAGGGAAGCAGCACTGAGCATGCTCTGTAACTTCAGGCTTTCTGGGAAAGAACTGCAGCCATCTTGGAAAGTGATTTGAGGAGGATGAAGAGAGTAGATAGCCCAAGTGAGAACCGTCACACAGACTGGCTGTGTTATTGTGACAGTTTTTCTACAGGCCTTTCAATCCACCCCTACACACACACACACACACACACACACACACACACACACACACACACACACACGGAATCATTCAAGCCTCCCCATGCTCGCCTTATTTCCCTACAGTGTACAATTTGATGATGGCATGGGGAACGGGTAGAGATGTAGAATTAAATGCCCTTCTTCCCCACGTCCTGAGCGGAATCCGGAGCAGTTCAGCCACAGCTGGAAGTTTCCAACAGCATGAATAAAGGTGGCCACCGAAACTTCTGGTAGCCCTTACTGCTTGCCGAGTCCAAGTTAACAGCAATAAATGTCACAGTGTTCATTTTGGCATATTAACAGCAACTGTGTGCCAGGAGCGAGAGTGAGTGCATCCCATACGTGACCAAATCCATTCAAGAACGGGTTGTTAGCCCTCCGCATCCTAGGAGGAAGGGACTGAGGCTCCAAATGTCACCCAGCTGTTGGCGCACAGGTTTCCAGTCATGTTGGCTTGGCCTGTAAAGCCTGAGAGTTAGTGTCACACAGGCCTAGTGTCAAATCTCATAGTGCTCCCCACCCCTGAAGACAGCTCATGAAAAGCCCAGGCCAGCATCTGGGAAAATTGACTTCCTTCTTCCCGCCCCCAGCATCCAGATGCTGATCCTCCTGTTGTGTTGGATAGAACATCTGGGTATGAGCTGAAGGCCTGGCAACTGTATGTTCAACAGGGTTTGGGAATCTGTTACTCTGCCCTCCTGATTATTTATTTTGTGTTTAATCCCCCTTTCCCCTAGAAAAATGATCTCCATCTCTTTGGGAATTCCTTGCCAATCGTTCTGTTGACTGCGGTAACATATACCGACCACGGTGATAAACAGAAATAAAGGCACTTCTCAGATCTCAGGGTGGAGGGAAATGGAGTGCTTAGTGCTCACCCAGAGGAACCCAGCCAGCTTGAAGTCATTTTCAGGCTAGCTGAAAGCCCGGAGTGGATTCTTACCTTTCTTTTACCCTTTCTAAATTCATGTCAATAAAGCTTGGTTCTTCATGAACCCCTCTGAGAAACCTCACTCTGGAAGCTTAGCCTGAATCTTCTCTGGATTTTCCCTGCCATTGTCAGAGGACACCATTTTCATTCTTTTCTCCTCTGTGGGTCCCTTCTTCCCCCTCCTCGCCCCCCCCCAAAAAAAATGTTTTAGCATCTGTTAATCCCAGTTGGAAATCTTAGCAAGATAAAGTCGTGTTCTGTGTAGATTGCTTCCAGAACAAATACGGGGTGGTAGATAATTCAGCATTTGGTTTCAGGAGGGCTTAGGGTCGGGGCTGCAGAGGACTGCACCTCTTCCTCATAAAACACCCAGTCAAAGCAAAAGCAAAGTAATTCCCAGGCTCAGATGGAATGCATGTAGATCAGGTTCATTCTCAGAGCCGCCGCCTGCGTTTAGGTGATATTAGAAGCTACCATGACAGCAAAGTAGTTTTATGCATAGCGGCTTAGCGGGCACTTTGAGAACTAGTTTAGTGAAGCTATCGGGTTGAAAAATACCAAGTCACAAAGTTTTAATGAAAGTAAGTGTGGCTCAGCATATCATAAGGGGCATCCAGGGCGACTTAAAAGATCCGAGGGTGGAAATTAGAACGGATCTTCGGGATTTATTTGGCAAAGCTTGTCTAGTTTGACCTTTTTTCCGTTTCATAGTAAGGCTACTGAAAGTGTTTTGTTTGGTGGGGGCTCGGGAAGGACCGCAGCCTGGCTGCCACTGGAGTTTAGCTCCATTCAGTGACTGATAAGAGCCTAGCATCAAATGGCAGCTAGAAAGGCCATCCGAGATTTTCGAGCTTTGTTTCTCCCTCCCCACACTTCATTTACATCTTAAGCTATATTGGTGAGTCAGATTTGAATAATAATAATAATAAACCCACAGCTTAGGCAGTGATTAGATCTCCATACTTGGATTTGCTCTGAAGTTGCTGCATTTTTTACTAGATGTATTTAGAAACTCTGGTGAAAGCTGACACCTGGAGTAACTTTATCATTTAAAATAAGGGGACCAGGGGGGCGGAAAGCAGCTAAAATAGGGTGTTAGTTGCCAGGCCTTTGACTCAAGTGGTGTCAGGGGTTAGAATTAGACAAAAGCCAAGCTCAGTGTGGCTTGGGCAAGAAAGAATGCAGATGAGCCAGCCTGCCTTCCTCTGAGCCTGCTCTCCCCCAAAATGTCAATCGAAGCAGTGATCCCATAACCTGGGGAAAAATAAAAAAGCCAAAGGGAACAACACGCTGCAATAAGGAGCTTTTTTTTTTCATTCTGAGATTTTTTTTTTTTAATCATAAAGCAATATTTTTAACTCTGAGGTTAACCTGCTAATCCTTAAGCTGGTGACATGGCAGTGTCAACTGTGATGGGATTCTGAGATTCTCATTATTGTTATGTATTGTTCTTTCCATGCTATTCCATATTAATATTTATAAATGCCCTTTTTATAGAACCGAGAGGACCAAAACTCATTATTAAATTTTTTAAATGGACAACCTGCGCATCCAATATAGTTGATTACAATTTGGAACAAAAAGGATTTCTGTAGTAATCCACTTCTTGTCTCTCCTGGTTGTTGGTTTGTGGACAGACAGCAGAGGTCCTGGTGGTGTTTCCTTTCAAACCACTGTTTGTACAAGTACCATCCAAATGACAGGGAATGACAGAACATGGGTTGTGCTCTACGATGGGGCAAACACCATTACATGCAAGCCGGAGGGCGAGGCAAGCGGAACATCTCGGATGCTAAGGGACCTGCCAAGAGCAACTGCAGAAGGAAAACAATTGAATTTTCAAAAGAGGGAGGCTGTTCATCAGCTGATTTCCAGAGCCTTGTTGGCCTTCATAAATGACCCCGGAGGAGTTCAGTGGGTACCGGCATGAAACACAGAGACTCCATGAGAAAGAGGGTAGGCCCACCGTGTCGTATCTAGTCAGAGAGGAGAGTCCAGTTCACCATTTGTCGACTGGGGCCCAGATGCTTTCAGTATCACAGGATGTAATCAAATACCCTATGGAGACAGAAGGGAGGGACAGCACTGTCCTCAGCTGTAGGCAGCCAATGACAGTCCTTGGCTCAAGAAAGAAATAGTCACGGAAGGAAGATACATCACAGCTGCCTGGCCACACTGCTCCTGCAGCCTCTAAAAGGGCCTAGTTGGAAGGTGTGGCCTTGGGGGCAATTTGGTTTTACAGGACAGTGGTCAGTGACGGACAAGGAGTATTGTTGCTGCTCATAAAACCAAAAACATGGACAGGTGTGGTGGTGAATTCCAGCATTCAGGAGGCAGAGGAAGACAGATCTCTGTGAGTTCAAGGTCAGCCTGGGCTACTTGTAGTGAGTCTGGAATAACCAAGGGATATGTAAAGAGACACTGTCTCAAACAAATAAAAACAAAGAAGAGACCAAAAAATAAGTAAATAAATAAAACCTGAGCAGTTAATCCACAAAGTTGGAAATATCAGACATAACTTGCCTTTTGGGGAGGGTATTGGTTCTTGTGTGGGGGTGGAGTTGGGGGAGTCACAAAGATGCCTTATAAATATAATTTCCCCCAATTCCGGGTCCTGCTTGAACTGTGTGATCTTAGACAAGTTTGCTTGATTAAATTTCCTTGGTTATAAAATGAGGAAGCTGGCCTGTTCTACTCTTTTGTGAGGATTAAATGAATTAACTATATCTTGTACAAGGCCTGGCATACAGAAAGCATGTAAAAAGTGGCCCTAACTAGTCACATGCTTACAACCTTGGAGGCTTGGAGAACGCTTTTTAAATCCATGGATCATTTTCTCTGTCTTTCCCCCTTGTAGTTTAAGAATTATAACCTATATGCGCCAGTTTCAGAGACTGCCAATGCTGGGTGTGTGGGGAACCAGGTCACTTGGAGAATTCCAATCGATGTTCGGCCTTCAGGCATAAACACTTGGGTATTTAGTTTTAAATGCGTCTGAGGTATTTTCCAACAGCAAGGAAGGAGGAGTCAGAATTGACGGCTAGTGGTTCTGACAGCTACCCTATTATAGCACAGAGCTGTCGACCACAGAGGTGGTGCTTTGGCTCCCAACTGAGGAGTATTGTGTGTTAGGAGCAGTGGTGTAACTCAATTCCAATGAAACCCAAGTTTGGTGGGGCAGTGAGAAGGCTATTCATTGTGACCAGTCTTTATAGAAACTGGCCGTGCCTTCTGGGGAACGTGGCTTATATTTCAGACATGTGTTGTTGCTGTACTTTGCAAGGCAGCGTTAGCTGAGACACTATGCTGAAGATGTAACCTTCACCGACTGCTCACACACTTGTCAGCCCACTTTGCACGAAGCCGCTGATGCTCTCATTTCGTTACGCCAATTTGTTTGAGTTTCTCCTTGAAGGGGTAGTCCTGAGAGGAGATGGAAGGTGTGCCATGCCACTTTCCTCCTTTCCGCAGAAAACCCCAGGCCTCTTTCCAGACAGTTTGTGATGTGAGTAGGCCTTCTGGGGCTCTCTCCACCACTATTCACTGCTCCCACATTGTCCCCTCTTACTGACTGGTCAAAATTTGCCTGGTCCTGCCTTAGTTTCCTTGGAGGGCCTTGCTGAAGTCACTGGGCGTTCAGTTTAGTAGAAAGCTTGGTCAAACTGAATGTACAGGGCTCTGTGGTAGAGCGTTTTCCTAACATGTTTGAGGCCTAGGGTTCAATCACTGCACCACAAACAAACAAATGAGTGTCCCTAAGTCCATGACTGGCACTAGCATAGTGTTACTGTGCCTCACTGTCCCTCAGATAAATGTCCCTTCAACCCAAGCACCTTGGATGCCATTTCTTCTTTGACTTGTTTTGTTTCTGTTTGTTTGTTTTGTCAAGACAGGTTCTCATGATGTAGCCTTGGCTGGCCTGGAACTCACTATGCAGACCAGGCTGGCGTTCACCTCATGCAGATCTGCCTCTCTCTGCCTCCCGAGTGCTGGGATTAAATATATGTGGCCCACTTAAGGCTCTAATGCCATTTCTTGCATTGATTCAGGCTATTGTGTAGTGACAACTGTTTCTGCACCCCTCCCGTGCCCAGCTGTAGCCTGGCAGCCTTCCCCCCCCCCCCCCAGCTCCACATCTTTCTCTTGCCCTCTACCCGAGGGCTTCCTTCCCTCTGTGGCCAGTGTGAGCCGTCACAGCCAGCTGGGCCACGTTCAGACTATGGCTGGAAAGATGACAGGATCCACGGCCCACAGAGGGAGAGAGTGGACAGTGGATAGAGGAGCCAGTGTAGGGAGAACCCTTTGGAGTGTCTTTTCACCTGGAATTTCAGAAAGCCACGCTGAGCAGAGGGTAATGAAGGGAAAGGGAAAGCACATGTGCCGGCAGCTCTAACTAACTAATCATTCTGTGCCGGCCATACTCTTGGTTACATGCTTCTAAACCTGCTTTCCCTTCCTGGGTCCTCCTCCCAGCGCCTAGGCTCACTTACCAAAGTAAACAACAGCCCATCCTTCCTTAGCTCAGGCTCTTTTTGGAAGAACTAGAGGCAGAAAACCCTTCTTGACACAGATTTTGTCTGTGTTTTGATTTCCTTGGTTCTTAGACAGGACTCTGTTATATGGTCCCAGGCTAACCTTGAACTCAAAGTCCGCCTGTCTTCACCTTCTGAGTGCCAGGATTACAACAGGGTTTCTTAAGAGGGCTCTTTGATGGAAGACCGTCATCTCCTGTATAGAATGTCCATGTATAGGAAGTATACTGCCTGTAGGTCCCCTTGGTGACCAAGGAACAATCTTCTGCAGCTTTTATACTGGTAGACTGTGTGGCTTGCTTTTATGTCTCCTAATCTACACTGAATTTAGGGACAGTTGTGGTGATATTTTATTTGCACTGAAATGTGATTTTATTTGTATATCAATAAAGTTGCCTTGGGGTCAGAGCAAGCCATAGCAGAAGCTGGACTGTAGTAGGAATTTTAAAGGTACTTGTTAATAAAACTCAAACCCGAGGCTAGTTATTGGGGTGAATGCTGGAAGATCAGAGAAGCAGAACAAGCCACAGCTATCTCACCTTGCTAGTTCCTCAGGTGATCCTGTTTCCTCAGGCTAGAAGCTTCTGAGTCCTCCTCCACATGAAACTCAGCTGAACTGTGTTGCTCCAAAGCTTAACTAACTACATGCTTTTTCCTCTTAGTTCCTGCCTCTCACGCCTTATATACCTTTCTCTTTCTGCCCCCACTCCCTGGGGTTAAAGGTTGGGTTTCTGGGATTAAAGGCGTGGTCACCATGCTTAGCTGTTTCTAAAGTGGCCTTGAACTCACAGATCCACCTGGCTCTGCCTCCCAAATGCTGGGATTAAAGGCGTGTGCTACCACCGCCCAACTTCTGTTAGGGCTTACTCTTCCTATTTTCTAGCCACCATTTTTGGCTTTGTTCTAGTGGCTGTCTGTTCTCTGACCCCAGATATGTTTATTTCGGGGAACACACAATATTTCAGGGAACACAATAACCACCACACTGGGCGGTGGTGGTGCATGCCTTTAATCCCAGCACTTGGGAGGCAGAGCTAGGCAGGATCTCTGTGAGTTCAAGGATACAGCCAGCATGGCGACACACGCCTTTAATCTCAATACCAACCATAGAAAACCTGGAGGTCTGTACAGACAGGCAGTGATGAGGAGGTCATGTGGCTGGGTTTACAACTAATGAGAAGGCAGAACAGAAAGTCTTTAAAAAAGACAGGACACAGGAAGTAGGCCTCTGGTGGAGAGGAAAGACAGCAGAAGCAGTGAAGGGTAAGGTTTTCAGCTCTCAGCTATTGCTCTGACCTCTTGGCTTTTAACTCTGCAACTGGCTCTGTGTTTCTTATTTAACAAGACAGTTACATCTATAGACGGTATATTTTCCTTAGGTGTTCTTGTGCCTACTAAAGTGCTGACATGCAGTAGAAACATATCTGCCTCATGTTGAAGCTGTGTGTGGTGTCACAAACACATAATCCCAGCACTTAGGGGACCGATGCTGAGAAGCACACACTTGAGGCACACGTCACTTGCTCAGAGACGAAGACATGAATTCAGTAGATGGACAAATAAATAAACAAGGGGGGTGAATACAAACGGAGCACAGTAGCCCCCATTTCCGACATCATAGCTACCTACACTATCTAAAATGCCATTTATCTTAGCATCCCCCAGATAATAAACACGGCACAATGTACAGTTAAATTATATTATTGCTAAACTGTATAACATTGTTAAATTAGGCAAAGAAAGAAGAAGAGAAAATCTCCTGGCAAACCTCCACGTTTCTGCACACAAAGAACTCTCCTGCCATTGCCTATTTTAATGGTGCTCTTCTGGAAACAACCATCGCTGTGCTCCTCACCCGACTACTGTTAGATCCGCCTGTCTTGATCTGTATCTTCTGCTTTCCCAGGGGCTTCAGTCCGTTTCTGTTACTATGATGAAATATCTGAGGTAGGTTCCTTTATAAAGCAAAGGTGTTAATTTAGCTGCCAGACCTGGAGGTCCAAGTACTTACATTGGTGAAGAGCTTCATGCTGGCAGAATCCTGAGCCAGCACAGGACAAGGCATGACAGGAAGCAGGAAGCACACATGAATCTCCTGCTCCTGCCAGTGTCCCACCATGGGGCCTACCTTCATGATGCTGAAACAGCATCCTTGGATCAAGTTTTCACCTCTTAAACCTTACAGTGGCAGTGCAGGAGGAACCTATGCAAGATAGAGCACTCACAGTCTCCAGGTGTAATTTGGTTCTGCACAGGACTCCTGTGGGATTGCTATGGAGAAAATGAAGGGAAGTCTTCGCTCAAGACTGCCAGGGCCTTTTTAGAAGGTTTTAAGACCGTTCAGGACTATAGCTGCCAGGTGTATAGTCCTTCTAACCTTGATAAAAACAAAAGTCATCCTGTGGTGAGCTAATAGCAAGAAAGAGACTTATCTTAAAGGCGGTCCACCAGCTCCGCTCAGGTCAGAAACATGTGTGATAACTCTTTAGGCAACTCAATGCAAGGAAAGCCTTGTTAGGGGACAAGATCTCCGTGACAGAACTAAGACACTGTCGCACAGCTGAGGACACAGTCTCCCGCTGACTTCAGTGGAATAGTCTGCTTGATTTTGGAGACAGGCTGGCCTTGAACTTGCTACATACCTAAGGATAACCTTAAACTCCCAGTCTTCCTACCTGAACCTCCAAAGGGCTGGGGTTACAGGTGTATCACAGTGTGTGGCAAAGTATCTTAAGATACTGTAGTGAAGCATTTCAAAAAACTGCAAATTTTCACATAAAAGTTTTTTTTTTTTTTCAAAACAGGATTTCTTTGTGTAGCCTTGACTGTCTGTCCTGGAACTTGCTCTGTTGACCAGGCTGGCCTTGATCACAGAAATTTGTCTGCCTCTGCCTCCCAGGTGCTGAGATTAAAGGCATGTGCCACCACTCTGCCCAGCTGTTTTTAATTTTTAATTAATTTTACTTAATTAAATTTTAATTTTTATTAATTACATTTTAATTTTTATTAATTAAATTAAGCATGAATAAAGTGTTAAATATATTTTACATAAAATATATAAATTAAGATTTATATCAAATTTATGAGAATTATTAAAATAACTAATTTAATTTTTAATTGAATAAATAGATTTTTGTTTGTTTTTTGAGACAGGGTTTCTTTGTGTAGACCTGGCTCTCCTGGAACTTACTCTGTAGACCAGGCTGTCCTCAAACTCAGAGATCCACCTGCCTCTGCCTCTCGAGTGCTGAGATTAAAGGCATGTACCACCACCACCCGGCTTAGATTATTACTTTTAATTTTTATTTTAGAAGTATGTTTATTAATCAACAATGAAACAATTTAGAATTATGATATACAGTGAAGAAGATAAATATTCTTTGGATGCTTTCAACTTCCTGGCATATTACTTTAAGACTCAGGAACAACAAACTAGTGTTTCCCAGATGTTCTTGGGGTTTCAAAGTTATGGTATTTATTTATTGACTTTTGGAGACACAGTCTCAAACTCATGTCCTCCTGCCTCAGCCTCCCCAGTGCTGGGATTATAGCTATGTGCCAACACACCTGACTTCTTATCTTAAATTTGGCTTCTCCCTTACTTAGATGAGAAATTGAGCATTTGGCAACATCTCTGTCATGAAAGCAGCAATGGCAGAGAGCTGCAGTGTGTCCCATGCATGGGACACGTGCTGGGGCAGGGAACGACGGTGTTTTAGCAGGATTATTTTCCCACTGCTGAGATGGAGCTGAGCATGTGGCTTGTCGCAGAGCGACACCACAGAGCAACACCCAGCCGCATCAGGGTGATTTTGGCTGCAAGTAATGAAAATTCCAAATCAAACCAAATTGAACCAGGGGGAATTTATTGTCTCATAGAACAAGAAGGTGCGAGCTACAGTGAGTTCCAGGGTGGATGGGTTCAATAGAGCCATGTCTGAGAGCTGGGAGGTGACTCAGTTGATAGGACACTTGCCTAGCTTGCATGAAGTCCTGGGTGTGATGCCCAGCATCACATATGCCGGGGGTGGTTGTCTACCATAATCCAAATACTAGGGAAATGGAGTTGGGGGAAAGACCTGGTGTTGGAGCCCCTGGACAATCTCATGCTAAACCCAAACCACAGTCGTATTCCTTATCCACAAATTCACTGGGAGGGGGTTACAAAGTTAATTAGAAAGTGAAAAAGACAGCTGGGCATGGTGACTTGTGCCTGTAATCACAGAATTTAGGAGCTAATGACAGGAGGATTTCCGCAGATCTGAGGACATCGTGGATTATAGAGGGACACTGCCTCAGAAAACAAAAATTAAACGAGTAAAATAAAAAATTACAGATTTTTTGGAAAGAAACCTAGGAGAAAATTTGTAAGATTTGAGGCTAGGCAAGGAGATCTTAGGCTTGACCCCACAGACATGATCTCCAAAAGGAAAAATTAAGACATTGGATTTAGGGTTGGAGAGATGGTTCAGAAGTTCCTGGCTGCTCTTGCAGAGGACCCCGTTTGATCCCTAGCAATCATGTGGTGCCTCACAAGCATCTGTAACTGCAGATCCAGGGGATCCATCACCCTCTTCTGGCCTCCTTGAGCACCAGGCACTCAAGTGCACAGACACACAGGACAAAACATCCATACACAAAATAAAAATAAAATTCTTAAAAAGAAGTCGGACTTAATCCAAATTTAAAGTGTTGCCAGGCCTGGTGGTTTACGCCTGTAATCACAGCTCTAGGGAAGCTGAAGGAGAAGGCAAGAATTCCAAGCTAGCAAAACCCTGTACATCTCTTCAAGTTAAATTTTTGCTATGCAAGCTGGAGAGACTGCTCAGTCGTTAAGAGCACTGGCTGCTCTTCCAGAGGGTCCAGGTTCAATTTCCAGCACCCACATGGCAGCTCACACCTGTCTCTAACTCCAGTTCCAGGGAATCTGACACCCTCACACAGACATACATGCAGACAAAACACCAATGCACATAAAATAAATAAATCATTAAACTTTTTTTTCTATGCAAAGATTCTGTTAAAAACATGGAGAACCAAGCTACAGAGTAGGGGGAAATATTGCAAACTACATGCTCTACCAATGCCCCCCCCCCCAAACCCAGCCAAACAAATATGCCACTACTGTTTAGGATGTATAAAGAACTCACAAAATTCAATAGTTTATGAAACAAAACAGTGAACAACAATCCAAGAGAAAGTGGGCAAGAGACATAACAATATGATCAGAAATACTTGTCTCAATGATAAATGAGTATATAGGAAGATGTGCTGGGGTTGGCTATTAGGGAAACGCAAAATAAAACCACAGTAAGGCTGTCATGCCCATCTATTAGAATGGCCAGAAACATGAATGGCAAGCTGCAAGTATGAGAACCTGAGCTCAATCGTTTGTATTGAAGTCCAGTGAAGGCCATCAAAGACTTTGAGTTAGAAGCCCTTCCCTGCCCTGGGCTCTGTGTCTTGAAACCAGAAAGTCTTGACCATATTGCCTTCTACACCGGTCACTATTCTGAGGCAGTTTCAATATTATCCCATGCTGCCTTTGAACTCTCTGCATTGCTGAAGACCACCTTCAATCCCTGATTCTTCCGCTTCTACCTCCCAAATGCTGTGATTACAGGTATGTGCCACCATGTCCAGCCTATGCAGTGCTGGGGATCAAACCCAGGGCCCAGTGTACGCAAGGCGCTCTGCCAACTAAACACCGTCCTTGGCACATACTACAGTCTTGATGCGTCTGATGCTGAGTGGGAGCAAACTTCACGTAATGCCTCCTGCTTTGTCTCTATGGATTCTACTCTTAAAATGGCTATAGATTCTAAAGCAGATTGAGGTTGTCACAGTGAAGAAGTGGAAAGGAGAGAAGTCTTCGGAGAAAAGCAGGTTCCGTTTAAATGGGCATTGGGAGGGATCGTGAACTGGCAGGATTCTGTGTTCTTGACTGTAGTGGTGTCTGTGTCCTGGTGTTAGTGTTCTGGCATTGTTTATATTTCTGCAAGATCCTGATATGGGGAGATACTGAGTAAAGGCTATGTAGGGTCTTGCTGGGGGAGCAGGGTACTTCCTGCTACATCCCTGGCCTACATTCTTTCTTTTTTAATTAAAAACAGTTCTTTTTGTCATGGTTCCCTTCTGAGTTGCTCAAGCTCACATTGGACTTGATGGACACATAGCCCAAGCAGTGCTTGAACTTGCCACGCCACCTCCTCAGCCTCCAGAGGAGCTGAAGCTGCCGGCTTTGCCCTTGTGCCTGGCTGTTTTCAGTCACACGTGGAACTACAATTATCGCGAACTAAAAGGATCGATTTACAAAGTTAAATGAGATCATATCCATAACAGGTGCAGAGTAAGCCTTTAATAGATTTTAGCTACTATTTGCTATACTTTCTGTTTTGTAGCCATTTAGTATAACTCTTGCTTTGTCCCTGTGACCCTTCTAAAATGGCACCTGGTATTGTGGTATTGAGGAAATCAGGGCTTGGTAGGAGCCAAATTCAAGCTCCAGGCAGATTGGAAGCTTATGAATCTGTTCTGTGATTTTAATCAAGATAAAAATCTTTCTTGGACCTTATTTTTTTTTTTTTTCATCAGTAACAACGAGACTCCTAATTCCCTGCTGTCCCCTTCTCTGCCTTTGGGGTTGTTTGTTTGCTTGTTTAAGAATCAAATAAATAATGTACAGGGAGAAGGGAGCGTTGAAAACGTAAGTGCTATAGAAAGGCTAGCACATTCACCATGCATTTATTAAATACTGCTTACTCATCTACCGCGATTACTAATAAATATGACCATTTACTCCATTGAAGCTCACGCTGGAATTTGGCATGCAAATTTCCCGAGTGTTGCTCATTTGCATTGGAAAAAAGAGAAAGAAGTGGGAGGCCTTTTGAAGCCTTTTGAAAATTGAGCTCAGGGGGATGAATTCTTATCACTGGGCCCAAGGTATAATTGATTTTCTGCACAATGGCTCACAGGTGTTACATTTAACACCCCAAATAGGAGGAGGATGGAAATGTACCCCAAGGTGCAGCTATTACTTCAAATATCTACATAGGCAGCCGCTTCCCCAGAGGAGAGCTGTGTATCCTGGGAGGGTGCAGGGGGTGGGTCTTCACCCAGTTGTGGGGGTGTGCTGAGGGAGGCACCTGGTTCTTGGCATTCTGATTTTCAATGGCCAGGAGCCAAAAGCGCCTCTTTTCCAACCTGGATCCCAAGGTGAGGGGAGAGCACAGGGCAAACCCACCATGAAATACATATTAACATTATAACAACCCGCTCAGAATCCACTGTTGCTATGTCAACAAAGCAGCTGGGGAAATTGGGTCTTTGGGAAATTGGGAAATGAGGTCGGCTTTGGCAACACGGCCCATGTTTCCTCCTTGTGGAACAATCAACTGTGAGCCTGTTGGTCTCTTCTTACCTTCATTTTCCTTTCCTGGTTTACTTGAAAATAGAGAAACAACATGCCGGATGGCTCTCCACATCTGGGGCTTAGGGGACTTCTGTGTCACATGAGAAGAAACAGAGACCAAAGGATCCTGCCTCCCCCACCCCCACCCTGCAGCCCCTTTTATCTGCTTGTTGGATTTCTTGGTCCCACCCTAGGTCTTCCAGACCCAGCACCCACCAAGCCTGAGACTTTAAATGTGTCCCTGACTTCATCAATTCTCTTTGTCTAAAGCAAAAATATCTGTTCACAGGGCCAACCACAAATTTATGGGACCCAGTAAAACACGAAAAGGCAGGGTGAGTAATTCAAAAGCTGAAATTTTAAGACAGCAGCGGAGCCTTAAGCGCAGGACAGAACCTCTAGGAGACCTGGCCCGTGTAAACCCAGGCACCCGGGCCTCTGTATCAGACTCTGGGTTTACAAAGAGGTCAAAGCACACTCCCTTGGTAGCAGTACTTTATTAAATGGTGCCCATTTCATGTGGGAGCAACATCTTGGGGAAGAGCAGCTGGTGAATGTTGGGGTGAGTCTAGCCTGTGCATTACTGGGTGAGACATCCCAGGATGGAAGTGCCCAGCAGTTCCGTTCTGTCCCTGCTCTCCTCTTCAGACTTACCCAAAATACTACAAAGGCAAAGCTGAGGCTTCTCCAGAGACTGCTTGTCCTTTCGCAACTGTAGCCCTGAGACACTCGTGGTCAAGTTCTTGGTCTACTCTATGCAAAGAACCTGGGCAGGGCCTCCCTTAGCTTTAAGATAAGGTGTGCACCGTGGACAGATCTCCCAGAGATGGATCCTAGTGAATTTTAGAACAGTGGCCGGAAGCCAGGTGTGGTAGCTCAGCCTGTGATGCCAACACTTGAGAGACTGGGTCAAGAGGATCACAAGTTTGAGGCTAGCCTGGACAACGGGTTGAATTCAGTTCATCTGGGCTATGTGTTGAAGCCCCACCCCCTTCCCCGGCATGCAAAAGGATGAACACACACACACACACACACACAGAGGGAGAACTGTAGCTAAAGTTTTCCTGCCTGGCCCACAGTCAGGACAAATCTCTCTCACCCGCCAGGCCTACAGTCGCTCAGACCCAACCAAGTAAACACAGAAACTTATATTGCTTACAAACAGTATGGCCGTGGCAGGCTTCTTGTTATCTACTTCTTCTATCTTAAATTAACCCATTTCTGATAGTCTATACTTTGCCACATGGCTTGTGGCTTACCAGTACCTTACATCTTCCTTTCATGGCAGTGTCTGGCAGTGTCTCCCTGCCCCAGGCTTCCACCTCCCAGAATTCTCTTCTCTCTTGTCCCACCTATACTTCCTGCCTGGCCACTGGCCAAACAGCATTTTATTACAGAGCGATATCCACAGCAGAGAACGAGGAGGAGGGTGACTATGATAACCAGACAAAGGTGAAACTGCTGGGCATGATAGCTCACATCTGTCATCCTGGGACTCGGAAGACTGAGAACATGAAAATCATGGTGAGGTTATAGCCACCCGGGTTACAAAGAAGTTTTAGGTCAACCTGGACTGTGTCCAAAACCAAAAGCAAATAAATGAAGCCTAGTGGTGGGAGTGGGCAAGACAAGACTGTCATAGTCCCATGGAACCTGCTTGCTATAGGAACAGGGAGAGCAGATTTTATCTTAAAGCTGCAACAGGTCTAATGGCAGTAAGTGGATGTTTGGTGCCTCACTGAAGTATAGGGAGAGCTGGCCAACCCCAGTACTTGGTAGGCTGATGCAGGAGGATCCCAAATAAGTTTGAGGCCAGCCTGGTCTACACATCAAGTTCCAGATCATTCAGAACTACGTGGCAAGGCTCTATTTCAAAGAAAGAGAGACATCTTGGTAAAATGTAATGAAATGTGTTTAAATAAAGGAATTTATTTTAAACATACAAGAGAAATGTTCTAGGGCTGAGGCTATAGCTCAGTTTATAGAGTGCTTGCCTAGCATGCACAAAGCCCTGAGTTCCATTCCCAGCATGCAATGAACCAGGTATGATGGTATAGCTCTGTAATACTAGCACTTGGGAGGTGGAGGCAGGAAAATCAGAAATTTAAGTTTATGCTCAGCTATATAGTGAGTTCAAGGCCACCCTCAGACACATGAGACCCTGTCTCATAATGAGGAGGTGGGGGTCAGTAGGTAAAGGCACTTGCTGTGCAAGCCTGGGGACTTGAATTTAATCCAGAACTCAAGTAAATGTGTGAGGAGAAAATGAGCCTACAAAGTATCCTCTAACCACAAGTTTGCCATGGTGCTCACATCTGCATACACACATAATAACAACAACAGATAATAATAATAATAATAATAATAATAATAATAATAGTTAATAAATAAATAAATAAATAAAATAAAACCTAGTCTAGTTTGAGCAATCCTAAAGCAAATCCTTTTACAAAACAGAATCCTACTTAAGTCCTTTGCAAGTGTGTATGTTACTCAGGTGCTCTGCTTAAGTGAGATGGACTGAGAGCTAAGTTTGTAAAGGCACCTCTGGGGAGGATGATGGTCTACAGCCTATAGGAAAGTGTAGAATAGTTCTCCATCTGCCCCATGCCTCCAAACAGTGCAAGGGGAATTTTGCATGTTAGTATACCTTGGGTGGCTTCTCATTTTGAGGAGTGCCTAAAGTTTTTGTTTTCTGTTTCACAGTTTCAGAGATTTTAACTTGGTCTCCTGTGCTTGGGCAGGGCATCATGGCAGTGAGACTGGGTGGCTCTTCTGCAAGTCTTCACAATCAGGAAGAAGACAGGAGGAGACAGGGATTAGGTATAATGCTTCTCACCTTCCTGCCCCATTTTTTTCATTAAGGAATTTTTTATTCATTTTACATATCAATCACAGATCCCCCTCTCCTCCCTTCTCCTGCCCCTCCTGCCTTCTCTCCCCAACCCACTCCCCACTCCCTCATCCATCAAGGCAAGGTTGTGGAGTCTCCATGGGACTGGACTAGACCCTCTGCATAAGCAAGACAGTTGTGTAGCTTGATCTGCTTAAGGGGCACCCTGGCAGTAGGTTCAGGATCCATCCCTGGTGCATGAGCTGGCTTTTTGGAGCCCACTACTTCTGATGGTACCCCTGCACAGCCTTGGTTCAGGGAGAGGGGCTTGGACCTGCCTCTACAGAAGGTACCAGGCTCTGCTGACTCACCATGGGAGTATTTGTTTTTCTAAGAGCTCATGAACAGAGGAACTGTTCCTTCCTTTGTGAGGCATTGGGGAAGGGGTGCCGGCAAATGACAAGGCCAAGGCTAACACGACTGCTCAGTCTGGCTGTTGAGCACCTGCATGTGGCTTCTCTGGACAGAAACATGCCGTACATAACAAAGATACTGCAGGCTTTGATGACTTCATGTGAGAAAAGGAATGTAAAATACTTGGTGACTGGGGATGTAGCTGGGTAGTAGACCATGCCTATGGCCCTGCTGTTCAATCCCCAACATCACCAAGAACAATTATTGTTGCTAGTTGTTGTTTTAATGTTAGTATTTATTGATTTTTTGGTTAAACTTTTTTTCATTTGTGTGTGTGTGTGTGTGTGTGTGTGTGTGTGTGTGTGTGTGTGTGTGTGTATGTGTGTGTGTTTGTGTGTAACAGTGTGTGTGCAGTTGCCCCGAGAGACCAGAAAAAGGTTGAGGATTCTTGGGGTCTGGAGTTACAGGCAGTTGTGGGCTACCCTGCATGGATTCTGGGAACCAAACTCTGGTCTTTTGTAAGAGCAGTATGTACTCACAACTGCTGAGCCACCTCTCCAGCCCCAACTTTTTTCACACTTGAGGCAAATAAAAATTCAGCTTCTAGATGAGTGTGGTGGTACATAACTGAATCCAGAACTCTGGAGGCCAAGGCAGGAGGCTCATGAATTTGATGACAGTCTAGATTACATGGCAAGACTCTGGGTCAAAAGCCAAAACCAAAACAAATTTAATTTCATCTGTTTCATTTTACCCTTTGTGGTGATACTGTGTTCCCCAAAATATTGTGCACCCTAATAAACTTATCTGGGGTCAGAGAACAGAACAGCCACTAGATATAGAGGCCAGAAAATGGTGGCACACACGCCTTTAATCCTAGCACTTGGAGGGCAGAGATCCATCCGGATCTCTGTGAGTTTAAAGCCACACTGGAAACAGCCAGGCATGATGACTCACTCACACCTTTAATCCCAGGAAGTGATGGCAGAAAGGTATATAAGGCACAAGGACCAGGAACTAGAGCTGGTTAAGCTTTTAGGCTTTTAGCAGCAGTTCAGCTGAGATTCGTTCTGGATGAGCACTCAGAGGCTTCCAGTCTGAGGAAACAGGATCAGCTGAGGAATTGGCAAGGTGACGTGGCTGTGGCTTGTTCTGCTTTTTTGATCTTCTAGCGTTCACCCCAATACCTGGCTCCGGGTTTGTTTTTATTAATAAGAACTTCTAACAATTCATGCTACAACCCTTCAGTAGTAAAAAACAAAACAAAAAACAACCTTGTGATTAGCATGACACCTGCAGTTAGCAAGGGGTTTCCTTGGGCAACCTCTCCTGCTTTGTGAGTCTCCAAACCTCTCCATGTGGTCCCCTCCCATGGAAGAGGGAAGCAGAGTCTGTCCTCTAAGAGGCTGGATCAAGGCTAAAGCAGTCAGTTAGAGGGCCTGGTGAGGCTCCAAGGAGGAGCACAGTCCCACCCCCCCATAGGAGTCCTAAGAATGTGGCTGGAGATCTGGGCCCTCTGCTCTACCTTAGGTTTTTCCCTCAGGCCTCCTCTAGACTAGGTACAATTTTCAATATTCAGAGACCCTGGAGGCTGAGGAGGATGCTCATGAGGTAGCAAAGGTACTGCACCAAGGCGTAGAACCCTCAGTCTGCAGCTGGCTCTGCTCCTCACTGCTGTGGGATGTCCTTCTGTATGCTGTGAATATGTGTTGCTCTCATTGGTTGATAAATAAAGCTGATTGGCCAATGACGAGGCAGAGTAAGTTGAGTGGTACATTCAAACTGAAGAAGGGTGGAGTCAGAGCAGATACCAGCTCGCCGCCCAAGGAGCAACATGCCAACAGACTGTTAACACCATGGCCACATGACAATACATAGATTAATGGAAAAGTGTTGATTTCAGATGAAAGAGCTGGCTAGCAAGAAGCCTGAGCCGTAGACCAAACAGTTTGTAATTGATAAAAGCCTCTGTGTGTTTATTTGGGACCAAGAGGCTGCGAGACACAAGAAAACTTTCAGCTACACCTCACCTACCATGCAGAGCCAGGCAAGCTGTGGCCCTTGTGCAGATGTGTATGCTGGGATTGTTAGTGTGCAGATGTGTATGCTGGGATTGTTAGTGTACATATGTGTATGCTGGGATTGCTAGCCCACCTGGAAAGATGGCGCCTACTCTAACTCTCCTACTAGGCATAATACTGTGATTCCAGGGAAGGACCTCATCACCAGGGCTTGAGGTTCTCCCAGGACCACATTGGTTTTGGGCAACCCCCACCCCATGTATTTACTTATTATACGTGTGTGAGAGCTCATGCCATTGTGCACATGTGGAGATTATAGAAGAAGTCAAGGGGGTCATTTTTTTCTCCTTCCACCATGTTGGTTCCAGAGATGGACTTAGGTCATCAGGCTTCACGGCAAACCTTTTTACCCACTGAACCATCTTGTTGACCCTACATGGGTTATTGTTATTTTCCTTGTTCACATGAGAATCCAGTGTTCCCCCAAAGGAAGAAAAGAGGGAGCATTCAGACTCGGCAGATGATGTGGGGAGCATAAGCTTGATTCAGTTTCACCTCAGGACTGTTTCAGGAGAGTTGTCTCCCACTGCTCTTTTTCTCAAGCTCTCTAAGAAGCAGCAGCCCCATTTAGCACACTTCCCTCCAGACAGGTGCACTGAGAATGCTTTCCTCTGTGGGAACGAAGCAGAACATGCAGTGGATGGTCTATTGTCATTTCTGAGGTGAATTACCTAACTAGCAAGGAAATCTGGAGCCCCGGAGCAGCTAAGTGATACTTTCTGCTCCCTGAGACAGTCTTGGAAAATGACGTCACCTCCAAGACCCAATTAAAATTCACACCTTTTAACCTCCACAATTGGAGATCCATATCATTCCATTTGACTCCAGGAAGATGGTTTGATATTCTAAATTATTTGTCAGCCTGGCACACGGCAAATAAACATTTGTGAAATTCATTTCCAAAGATGTTAACACTGGTGAAACCCACATGCCCCCAGAGGGATTATACAAATTTCCATGTCAAATATTTGAGGCAAAGCACTTGTAGAGAAACAGTGTTTTTTTGTGTTTTGATGCCTTTCATTTCCATAAACTAGATTACTTTCTGAAATTACTTTCACACAGAGAACACTTTCTATTGAATTCCAGTCAGTGAACTCCTCGAGTGTGAGGTGAATAAAAGATGTGTGTGTGTGTGCTGTGGGGCTTCCTTGATACCAATCCACCCATGTTGCGTATGGAGGCAAAGCAAGTTGAGCTGTTATCTTTGGAGAGCTCACGCACCAAGATCTGCTGTCTTAACAGTGATTGCTGAGCAACTGATTCCTTTGCTGGCCCCTGAGAAAGGTCTGGGCTGTGCTTCCTCTGGTCCCTTTTTCCTGGCTCACAACGACTCGGCCTCTGTGATGTGCTGGAGACTTGCTGGGCAGGTGGCTGCTTGCTACCATATAAGGTTTTCCCTCAGTCAAGTTTTACCTGCTTCTTGCAAACACCGATTCTGCCAAAAGACTTCACATACACACAAAAAAATGATCCTAGGAAACATTGTCCTGTTGGCCTTGTTCTGTCAAGTCCATAAAATTTAAATGGACTTAGTTTTTTTTTTTTTCTTTCTTTCTTTTAGAGGTGGGAGATTCTGGAAAGAAAAAATGTAGTTGGAAACCAAGAGAAGAAAGCTGCTGGGTTATTCAAAAGAAGTAGGCATGTTCTGGCAACTGAATGGTGGTTCCTGTGCAGGTAGGGACAAATGGGAACGATCTGCTCCTTAGAGTCCCTTAAGTTTTTTTCTTTTCTTTTCTTTTTTTTTTTTTTTTTTTTTTTTTTTTGGTTTTTTTTTTTTTTTTTTTTTTTTGGTTTTTTGAGACAGGGTTTCTCTGTGTAGCTTTGCCCCTTTCCTGGAACTCACTTGGTAGCCCAGGTTGGCCTCGAACTCACAGAGATCCACCTGTCTCTGCCTCCCAAGTGCTGGGATTAAAGGCATGTGCCACCACCACCTGGTTTAAATCCTTTTCTTAAAGGCTAAGTTTAGAAATACATTTCTTAGCAAATCTAACCTTGACCGACTTTAAAATCACTTTGGAGACAGCGTCAGTAAAAATCAGGGTGTGTCACAGAAAACACCAGAGGTCTTGTGTTGCCTATGGCCTAGAGAAAGTAAACCCTGACCTTTGTTTTGTTTTGTACTTCAGGGGTCAAGCTTGACCTTTGGGGTGGGGTAACAGGGAGCTACTGAAGGTTGTAAATCAAGGACTGCAATGATGGGAAGTCATTGTTACCACAATTATGCTGGTTCTAAGCCAAGAACAGACCAAAGTAAGAAAGCTATTGATATAGGCAAAATGACAGACGATAGTGACGGGAACCAGAAAGGCTGAGAATGGCTGAATTCTGGATGCATTTGATAGGAGCTGTCTCTTCTTGGGTGTGAGAATAAAGGATGCGTAGAGATGACCTCACATCTGATGTCCTGAGTAGACAGAAAGATGTAGCTGCCTATACTTTTGTTTTTGTTTTTGTTTTTGTTTTGTTTTGTTTTGTTTTGTTTTTGGAGACAGGGTTTCTCTGTGTAGCTACCTGGTTTAAATCCTTTTCTTAAAGGCTAAGTTTAGAAATACATTTCTTAGCAAATCTAACCTTGACCGACTTTAAAATCACTTTGGAGACAGCGTCAGTAAAAATCAGGGTGTGTCACAGAAAACACCAGAGGTCTTGTGTTGCCTATGGCCTAGAGAAAGTAAACCCTGACCTTTGTTTTGTTTTGTACTTCAGGGGTCAAGCTTGACCTTTGGGGTGGGGTAACAGGGAGCTACTGAAGGTTGTAAATCAAGGACTGCAATGATGGGAAGTCATTGTTACCACAATTATGCTGGTTCTAAGCCAAGAACAGACCAAAGTAAGAAAGCTATTGATATAGGCAAAATGACAGACGATAGTGACGGGAACCAGAAAGGCTGAGAAATGGCTGAATTCTGGATGCATTTGATTAGGAGCTGTCTCTTCTTGGGTGTGAGAATAAAGGATGCGTAGAGATGACCTCACATCTGATGTCCTGAGTAGACAGAAAGATGTAGCTGCCTATACTTTTGTTTTTGTTTTTGTTTTTGTTTTGTTTTGTTTTTGTTTTGTTTTTGGAGACAGGGTTTCTCTGTGTAGCTTTGCCCCTTTCCTGGAACTCACTTGGTAGCCCAGGTTGGCCTCGAACTCACAGAGATCCACCTGTCTCTGCCTCCCAAGTGCTGGGATTAAAGGCGTGTGCCACCACCGCCCGGCTAGCTGCCTATACTTTGATGAAGCAAGATTCGGCTGGAACAGATGCACATCATCCATCTTGAGATGTGAGGTCTCTTTGGGGACAAGTCACATCAGAGGGTAGTTAGTCTAAGAGAAATTTGAATGTCACCTACTTGCAGCTCTGTTTATGGCCTAGAAGCTGGCAGTGATCCCTCAGGGGAGGAAAGGAGAGAAGAAAAGGGGCCCTGAGTACTTCCACTTGCAGGCCAGCAATACGCAGACGCAAAAACTACCCCCGTCAGTGACTAGGCCCTGGAGGGTTGAAACACAGAGTACGTACCCACCAAAGCAGACAAGGCGGGCACAAGGAAACCGCGGGAATCGAGGGGCAGGAGGCAAGAGAGGTGCCCTCTGTCATATACTGAACAGGTTCCTCCAGGAGGCAGAGGAGGTGACAGTGTGTACGTGTAAGTGAAGAGGCCAGGTAAACCAGGCAGTCACAGGATAGTATGAGAGAGGAAGGACCAGAGCCCAAGGAGGAGGCCAGTGTCGGCTTGGCAAATCTGACTTGGCCTCCATGTTCCTTCTCTGCTTCCATGGCATTCTCTGCCAGGCCCCCTTGCAGTGGGTATGCAGGTTCCTGACACATGCCCCCTTCCTCTGACTCGAAAGAAGGATCAGTGGGCCCATGCACTCTGCTGGCGCCACGCCTAGTACTGAATGGACAGACGTGTCCCAGCCACTCCACCTTTTATTCTGCCTTCTTCAGCCTGTTTTGTTTCTCATGTCCCAACCACTGCCCAACAGTTGTGCTGCTTCCTCGAGTTTCTCTAGCATGAGTTTTGCTCATGATTTGTTCAAGCCTGTAGAAAATATACCTAGGACCTAGCAGACATACAGAAAAAACGAAGGAGTGAAGATCGGTGATGCCAAGGCCTAGTACTTACAGAACTCAGTACACTCTCTCTTCCCTCCCAGCCTGGTATGTGAACTATACAACTGAAACCGTCTCTACCTAGCAGATTGGGAGAGGGAGAGGGAGATGGAATTGCTCTGTAAAGCATCTGGTCTAGGCTGCACATGGTGCCGGGAGAATTCGTTCCTTCTCCTTTGGGCCTAAGAGGATCACATCAGGCCGAGATAACTCAGGGCTTTGCTGGAACTTCCTTGCAAGGGGATGTTTTCAGGGGCAGAGAATGGGTCTTCGCTTAATGATTCATGGTGAGATAGTCTAATGTGTGAAAGAAAAGCTTGGAGAAGAAAGAGTGTTGCAACAGATTCTAAATGATGAAACTCCACAATGCCTGGTGAATGTAGAAACAGGTGGACAGGGAGATGAGGAGGGCCTCAAAGTACAGGCGCGGCTTGATTTTCCCTAACTTTTATTTTCGTCAGAGTTGCCTGCATGATATTTGCAAGTGAGTTTGCATGTTGTCCCTGGACTTTCTTTCAGAAACAGAGGTGGCGGGGGTGGGGGTAGGGCTAAAACAAACAAAAAAATTGTATCTTGCATTGGAAAGACAAGTATCCTTAGTTCCAAGTATCTTTAATTTTCCTAGCACCCCGCTCTCATTGTGAACGTTTTAGTAATTATGCACGAAATGTAGGCTCCCCCACTCCATGTGTTCACCCGGCCCACCTTTCCTCCTTCTTTCTCTCGGGCTTTCTACATTGTATAGAGGTGTTCCTCTCTGCCTGTGTGTGTTCTGGGCACAGAATAAATCAGAGGAAATGCTGCCAAGTTCACGCTTCTGTTGTCTGTTGTCCTGAAGCTTTAACAGTGTGCTTAGGATGGGCTTCCTACCGGAAGTGGGTGTAAGGACGCAGTTCACCCAGGCAAGGTGGCCTGCAATCCCTGCACTCAGGAGGCTGGGTGGGGCAAGAGGCCTGCTGTGAGTTCAAGGCCAGTCGGAACTACAGACTTAGTTCCAGGGCAGCCTGAACTGCAGAGCAAAACCTTGTCTCAGAGACCTACTGGTCTCTGAACTCACCCCAGGAAATGCAGGGATGGGGAGAGGTGAGCTCAACTTTGATATGAGTTACCTAGATGAAAACTGGTATAAATGACTTATTCAGAATCTGTCAAAAGGACAAGAATAACAGAGGGAGGGAAGGAGGGAGGGAGGGAGGGAGGAAGAGAGGGAGGGACAGAGGGAGGCAGGAAGAGAGGGAGAGAGAGAGGGAGAAAGGGAGGGAAGTAGGAAGGGAGGGAGGGAAGGAGGGAGGGAGGGAGGGTGCTGTGGATATCGCTCTGTGTAAATAAAGTTCTGATTGGCCAGTGGCCAGGCAGGAAGTATAGGCGGGACAAGAGAGAAGAGAATTCTGGGAAGTAGAAGGCTGGGAGGAGACACCACCAGCCACCGCCATGAGAAGCAACATGTAAAGACACTGGTAAGCCACAAGCCATGTGGCAAAGTATAGACTAACAGAAATGGGTTAACTTAAGATAGAAGAAGCAGATAACAAGAAGCCTGCCACGGCCATACAGTTTGTAAACAATGTAAGTTTCTGTATGCTTTCTTGGTTGGGTCTGAGTGACTGTGGGACTGGCCGGTAAGAGAGATTTGTCCTGACTGGGCCAGGCAGGAAATTCTAACTACAGGAGGGAGAGAGGGAGGGAGGAAGGGAAGGAGGGAGGAAGAGAGGGAGAGAGAGAGGGAGGGAGGGAGGGAGAAAGGGAGGGAAATAGGAAGAGAGGGAGGGAGGCAGGGACAGAAGAGAGACGGCTTGGCTAGGCTAGGCCTATTCCTGGTTGCATTTATTTATTTAGCAAATATTTACACAAAGGCAGGGCACAGTGAACAGTAAGTAAAGTGTGCTAAGAAAAAATGACAGCCAATGGAATGCTGACCCTGCCCCAGCACCAGTAGGGAGTGGGCTGGGCTGGGCTTCATCCAGAAATAGAACCCTGCTTGGGGTTGTGCTTGCTCCTACCCCAGCATCCTTGTCCCTGGTATAGCCCTGCTGCTGCATCTCAGGCCTGGGAGTGCTCTGCACCAGCCCAGCTTCCCAGGCAAGACAGCACTGTTCTCCCATAGCATGTGGCAGAAAGCACAGCCTCCCGAACTTCAGAAGAATCGAAAAGCCTGGAAACTGAGGTGTCCGTATACCACAGGGGGTAGGGGTGGCAGGATGACACCCTCACTGAATGGCATCCAAGGTTTGTTCTCTTCTTTCTGTTCAAAGAAGAGCCAGGTCTTCTGCATGGTTGGATGTGGAGGCAGAGGCTTTCCTCCAGCGTAGCCAACCTTCTTCCCTTGCTAGCCCTGATTGGAAACAGGTGGTAAAGAACCCTTTCCTGGGTATCAGAACTGGCAGAGTTCTGACAGCCGTGGTCTCAGTGCCACAGAGTGCTAATAACTTTATACTCATTATTTAATCCCAGAGGCAAGAACTGTCCTGCACACTGCTGAGGGCACCAAGGGGATGCAGATTGTTCAGGGGATTTGATCCAAATCCAAGAGTGAACGGGTGGCCGAAGACCTTGGACACACTCAGACTTCAGCCTGCCTCGGTTATTTCTCTTCCCATCCAGCCGAGGAGGAAAGAGAATGGAGCCGGGCTTGCTGGGGCATTTTACCAGATCACTTCCAACCCCACGACAAATGGGGTTCTCACCAAAATAGCCAGAAGAGCACATGTGACCACAAAGCCTCAGTGACCAGACACGGTCAGGGGTGTGATCGTGGCTTACACTCAACATTTGTGGAATCAGACAGGAATCCAAGTGGGACACAGTTGCCCAATGGGACATAAACGTCAAGGTCACCCATCTGCTGTTCTTTTCTTTTCTTCCCCCTTTCTCTTCCAGTGTGGGGAACTGAACCCAGGGCTTCATGAATGCAAGGCAAGCAATCCAACACTGAGCCATAGCCTCAGTCTTCCTTTTACTTTTTATTTTGAGACAGGGTCTCAATATCCTACCCATGCTAGCCCTAATGGACTCTTCAGCCAGGCAGGCCTTGAACCTGTGATCCTCCTTCCTTGCCTCCCAGACAGCCAGGGATCACCTGACATACCATTCTCAGCTTACTTTGCTATTTTTACTTTATTGACTTTATGTGTATGGGTGTTTTGTCTGTGTGGATGTCTGAGCATCACTGACCTAGGGAGGCAGGAGGATGGTGTCAGATCTCCCAGGATCAGAGTTAGAGGCAGCTGGGAGTGGCTATGTGGGTTCTGGGAAATGAACCCCAGTCTTCTGGAAGAGAAGACAGCCAGCGCTCTTAACCACTGAGCCATCTCTCCATCCCTGAAAAAACGCTTACTTTTTTTTTTTTAAACTGGCAGCTAAGAAACCGTTAAGGTTCAGACTTCTGGTGTTGGTCACATGGCAGACTTTTTCTTCATCATTATTATTATCTCCCAAACACCCAGCATCTAATGGGTATAGTCTCTTCTCAAAAGTAGATCTCCGGGTTCTTCCTCCTCTCCCAGGAAATTTTAATTAAAAACAGCTGAAGACAGAACCACAAAGCCCAGCCTAGAGGCCCGACAAGGACAGAACTGGTCACATGGGGAGGCTGCAACCCTCCATTTCCCATTGTCTCCCTAGATGGGATTAGAACCTCAGAGCATGCCCTGCCTGGCTCCAACAGCACTTGTGCCCTCCCGTCCAACCTCAGCAGAAGCAGGTATACGTCAGGACACCCCTCTTTAGGAGGGAAATATTAGAAGTTTCTTAAGAACATTTAGAACTGTTGAGATCACTTAGCCAGTGGTAAAAGGAGCGAGTGGCCTTAGCTGGCAGCCATGTCCCCATTTCCCACACTAGGGACCCGGAAACAGTGGTTTGTGGGAAGAGTCAGGGAGCACTCAGAAGCAGCCTACAGAATAATGGAGCCAGCTGTCAAGGGGCTGACTGCCACTTCCGGCAAGTGGAGACTTGGAAGAGAACATTGGAGTGGTATCCGCCCTGTGTGTAGTTCAGTTAGCCACCAAGCCCATCTGAGCCTGCTCAGGGTTAAACTCTCCCTCAGTCACACAACGGCCACCAGGGACTACGTGCTTGTACATTCCACACAGTGCCGCATTTGGAAGCTTTGTCTATGTTTTTCAGGTAATTAATTCATTGTGAAGACAAATATCAGGAGAAAGCTACCTTTTCTCAAGGTCACACACACCTCGGAGGATGTGCCATGTTTTGTAAGGACAGCTAAACATTGCTGGCTTCATGAATGGCTTTCTTATGCAAGCGAGCCATCAGACAAGTAGGTCACTCCCCATCAACATGAGCTATTTGTCATCACAAACTTGGTGACAGAGAGACGAATGTGGAATCTCAGGACAGAATTAGGGATAATTAGTACCCACACAGGAAACCCACTGGCAGCCTGGCAATTTGCAGCCCAAGGAGGACACATGTGGCACTGTCTTAACAAGTTGTCAACCCTGTAATTAGTCACCGGCCACCAGCTACCTCTGCAGAGGGAGCCCCAGCTGTTGCCAGTCACAGCTGGGTCTGCTGAGGCTCCTGAGCCGGGAATGGTCCTGAGCAGAAGCTGAAGTGGGTTTGCAAACCCTCCGTAATGAACGTGGACTTGAAGAGTCCATATCAGCGGAGTCTCTTTCTGAACTGAGCAGCTCAGGGCATCTCTTCAGTGTCAACAATAAGGAGTAAACCTATACAGAGCATCACCTTGCTTAAGGAAGAGATTCTAGGAACAGTCCCTCGTTATCCATGGAGGGTGTGCTTCTGATCACAGAAGTCTGAAACACCATGTCCCAAACCCTGTGTGTGCTGTGCTGTTTCTATACACACACACACCTATGTGTGTAGAGTCTGCTGGTTAGTTCTCATCAACTCGATGCAAGCTAGAGTCTCCTGGGGAAAGGCAACCTTGTTAGGGAATTGTCTCTATCGGATGGAATTGAAGATGGTGGTTAGGGGCACTGGCCACGTTTCCAGAGTTACATTCCCAGCACCCACCCCTACATGGTGGCTCACAACCATCTGTAACGCCAGTCACAGGGGATCTGACACCTTCTTCTGGCTTCTGTGGACACCTGACATGCGTGTGGTGCACAGACATACATGCAGGCAAAACACTCATCCATGTAAAATTAAAAAATGAAAAAAAAAAAAAAAGGCCTCAGGATTGTCACCTTTTGATTCTTGCATTACAGAAAGAATTAACTGAAAAATATTGTCTCTGGAAAAAAAACAAAACAGTACATCCAATTGAGCATGACCAATAAAGATTAAAGTCAGCGGCTGTTTTTTCTGGACATATCTGCCAATTCACTGTAGGACCAATATAGACTGTTTCTCTCAGGAGGTAAGATTACAAAGGAAGAGAAACGTTCTCAGAGCTCAGTTGGTAATTAATCTTTGCATATGACTTCCTCATAGTTCCCATTAATTATCAATATTCAATCATGCATTAAAATGGATTTTTCCTTGACAGAATTTAGCTGTTTGTAAGACGTACTATATCAAACTAACTTCTAATATAACCACAGAACTTGGCCTTGCAAAACTTCATTACATTTTCACAAATCTTTTGGTGAAAAGTTACATACAAATAAATTAATAATTATGATTTCTCCAAAATCAACGTCCAAACAATGATCATGAAGAGCAGACATAAGCATAGCAACTAACAAGTGTGTAGACTTTTTAAAAAATTAAGCTTCTGATTCAAGCAAACTTTTTAATTACAACTTTTATAGATGATTGAAACTTAGACACTGATTGAATTTTTTTTTTTTTTTTAATTCATGTAGCCCAGGCTGGCCTCAAAACTTGCTATGTAGCTGAGGATGATCTTGAACTCCCGATTCTGCTCTCTCCACTTCCCAGGTGCTGGTATTAAAGTGTGCTGTTACACTTGACCCGGTTTTAGATGATACATGAATGTATTATGCTTATGTCTAAATACACCCAATGAGATGATATTTAAAATTTGCTTGGAAATAATATGACGGGAGGTAGGGGAAGGAATAAATAAAACTATGCAGGCTGTTAACTGTTAAGTATACATGGGAGCTTTCTATGTGTCTTCTAATCTAGATAGAGGTGTGCTGTTTTTTTAAGTGAAACAAATACATGTAGTTATCATAAGCAATTAACATTAGTTATTTTTAATTTTTCTTCTTTTTTTTAGACATGATTTCTCAGCAATCTGGCCTAGAACTCACTATGTAGCCAAGACTGGCCTTAAACTCATAGTAATCCTCCTGCCTCAGCTTCCTGAATGTTGGGACTACAGGCATGAGCCACCACACCAGGCTAATCGAAATCTTGTTAAAGATTGGCAGGTAGCAATTACATTCAAATGAAAACTGATTCTTATCTAATAATCACAGCTAAGGCAGAAGTATGTAAACCAGAGCCCAGCTGACTGAATCTGTGTTGTAGTTGACCTGTACTGTTTTTATCAAAACTTTGACATTATCACTAACAATCAAATCAAGGCCTTTTGCCACATTCCCAGCTTCTGTTGAAATGCTGCAGTCTGGCACCCGAAGCTGATAGAGGGGTAGGGGTATGGTAGGGGGCTGCCAGATTGGGGTGAGGCAGAACTGTTTAGGCTGCAAATCCTCTTGGGAGCACCTGAGTTGGGGCTTTGAACACCCCTAGAGCTACTCAGAGGCAACCGCCTGAAGGCAATGGGCTTGGAGTCAGTGGTCGCCCATTATCATCAGTCTTAAAAGTTTCTTGGGTCAGAAAGGGTGTCACAGGCTGCAAAAGTGAGCCCAGACAATCCTTGAACTTACAGGATTCAACGGGATACCTTGGGAGCCAGAACTCTAAGACGTCAGAGAATTTAATAGATGTGAATTCTGTTAAATGACTGAGACTCACTAGCCTTATACCCCTAAGCAATGCTTACATATTTCCTTTGTGTGTGTGTGTTAGATGTGGGATATATATGTCTGTGTGCAATTGTGTGCAGCTGTATTTAAGCTTCTCAGCTTCTCTGATCTAGCAGGTTTTTACCCTCCCGTCTGACTTCCAAATCTTTGTTGGTAAATAAAATGATAGTGAATAAGTTTAAACCCACATATCATGGCCAGGCCATGGCCTAAGTGGCCAGCCAGGGCCCTGACGGGGATGGGGGGGGGGAGCTTCAGGCGGTAATTAAATATCTATAGATTCACTTGCAGCTGCTAAGCCGACAGAAAAACAACCCTGGTAAGATAATGAAAGCACTGGGCAGAGGGCCTTTTGGAGTTGACATGGAAGGAGAAGTCCAGCTTGCTGGATCTCACACCAGCATTTCCTCTTCTCCCAATCCTGTTGCGTGTACATCGTTACCTTGGTGAGTTTATTCCAGTGGGGGAGGGTGCCGGAACTTGAGAGGAGGGGGTAGTATTTTATCACACCATAGGCTAAGCTGCCTGAGACTTTGCTCTTAGGAGCCAAAGAATACACTACTCTTATTTGCGGCCAGGCAGGAAAGCCGTCTCCAGCCCTCCTGATGGATGAGCAGAGCCCAGAGGACAGAGTAGGTCCTCTTCAATGAACGCTAGTGGTTGGTGCTCCTGGCCAAGTCCAAGTGCAGAATGAACAGAGTGAAAGGCCCAGAGCAGTCACTGGTCCTCAGGCAGAGCCCAGAGGGTTATTTTCTAAAAGAAGAAGCCTCTAGAAATTAAAGGTAGTTCTGGACCTGTTCTTCAAAAAAGTGACCACACAGAGCTGGAGAGATGGCTCAGAGGTTAAGAGCGCTGATTGCTCTTCCAAAGGTCCTGAGTTCAATTCCCAACAACCACATGGTGGCTCACAACCATCTGTAATGAGATCTGGCGCCCTCTTCTGGCCTGCGGGGATATGTGCGGACAAAACACTGTATACATAATAAATAAATACACCTTTAAAAAAAAAGAAAGAAAGAAAGAAAAAAAAGTGACCACACCCAGTCAGGAGTCTCATGGTTTGGGGAAGTTCATCATTCATAGCTTCAGGCTTAAGTAATGACTCCCAGTGGTGTGGCTTTGCCCAGTGCCAACAGCATTCTTAGCCACACTGACCTTTTACTAGCCACATGACCTTGGTCAGATGACATTCCTCTCTGTTCTTCATGGCTCTTGAATATAAAATAAGGATATTACCCATTTACCCACAACATTTGATTTTTTTTTAAAAATTTATCTTGTGTTTGTGAGCGTCAGCTACCTGTGGGATTTTTTTTTTTCATTTATTTTACATCACAGCCACAGCCTCCACCCACATTCTCCCCTCCCAGTCCCTCTCCCCCATTCCTGCCTCCCACCCCCAACTCCCTCTTCTTCCATCTCCATTTAGGAAAGGGCACATCTGGTATGAGTATCAAGAAGCCATGTCATATCAAGTTGCAGTAAGACTAAGCACCCCGCCTCTCCATGTTTTAAGGCTGGGCAAGGTGACCCAGTCTGAGGACTGGGGTCCCAAAGCCAGCAAAAGAGTCGGAGACAGCCCCTGTCCCTGCTGTTAGGAGTCCCACAAGAGGACCAAGCTACACAACTGTAACATAGATGCAGAGGGCCAAGGTCAGTCTCATGCAGGCTCCCTGGTTACCGGTTCTGTCTCCACGAGCCCCTATGAGCCCAGGTTAGTTGATTGTGTGAGCCTTCCCATGGTGTCCTTGACCCCTCTGGCTCCTACACTCCTTTCTGCTTCTGCACTTGAGGATCCCCAAACTCCGCCTAACGTTAGGCTGTGGTCTCTGCATCTGCCTCCATCAGTTGCTGGATGACGCCTCTCTGGTGACAATTGGGCCAGCCACCAATCTGGTCACAGGAGACGGCCAGTTCAGCGTACTTATCCACTATTGCTAGGAGTCTAACCTGGGATCCTCCCTCATAGACTTCTGGGAGATTCTCCTGCACCAGGTTTCCACCTGACCCTGAAATGCCCCCCTAAACAATCCTCTTCAGCACTCTCCCAATCCATGCCCCCCCCACCTGATCATGTTCCCATCCCCATCTGCCCTCAGTCCACTCTCAGAATCTCTTCTATTTTCCAGAGAGATCTGAGTGTCCCCCTGTGAACACTCCTTGTTACCTAGTCTCTCTGGGTCTGTGGATTATAGCACAGTTATCCTTTATTTTACAACTAATATCTCTTATGAGTGAGTAGTGAGTACATGCCATGTTTATCTTTCTGGGTCTGGGTTATCTTACTCGGGATGTTTTTTTTTTTTTTTTTTCCTAGTTCATCCATTTGTCTTCAAATTTCCTGGTGCCCTTGTTTTTAACAGCTGAGTAATACTCAATTGTGTAAATGTACCACATTGTCTTTATCCATTCCTCAGTAGGGGGACATCTATGTTGTTACTAGATTCTGGCTGTTATAAACAAAGCTGCTATCACCATAGTTGAACAAGTGTCAGGATTTTGAAGGGAGAAAGGGAAGCTCTCATCACAGAAGCTGCAGCGTGACACAGTGAGTCACGCAGTGAACCCCTTATCCATGCACTTTTACATGTAGGCGTTCATCGCAAAGGTTCATTACTCTGGTTCATGGCCCCTGGTCTCTACACCATCGACAATGCTGGACCTTCCCTGGGACTCTCCCTGGATATCTTGTTGTTGCCCTGTGTTGTGGAGATCCTGCAGCCCTGGGTCCACAGGACTGACCCCACCCTCCCCCACCCCCATTGCTGCGCTCCAGCAGATCAGAGATGGGGTGGATGTTGGAGTGGGCCAACACATAGCCCTGGTTCTGGGCCTGGGTAGTTACAGGGTTGGTCAGCCTGCCAGCTCTCCCTGTCTTCGCCACCAGGGTGGGCTCTTCAGCATTGCCCCAGCAAGTTCACCCCATGCAGCTAGGAGCAGGGGCGGGGCCAGTGCTCCAGCTTTCATGTCCTCAGGGTCAGTTCTCCCACACCTACACCTTCAGGGCCAGCTCTGCTGTTACCCAGGTGAGGTGTAGGGGCCACTCCCTGGAGTGCTGCAGCTGGGAAGGGGCAGGGGCAGGTCTCCTGCTCTTATGACCTCAGGGCCAGCTCTTCCACCTGCCTCAGGCATTGATAGGCAGCGAAAGGGAAGGGCACTCTCCCTTGCCCATGCCACCTCAGGACAGATGAGTAATGCAGACCTCTGGGCTGGCTCGCCCACACTTCCACCAACAGGGTCAGCTCTACTGTGCTGCCCAGGTGAAGTAGAGTCCACTTCCCCGAGTGCTGCAGCTGGTGGTGGTGATCAGCTTGTCTGTCGCAGGCAGTAAGGGGCAAGGAGTGAGGAGGTGCATCTCCCTCTCACCCACACTACTACATAACAGACAAATATTGGGGACAGCTCCCCCACCCTCACAGCTCGGGGCTGGCTCACCCACACCTTCCCCAACAAGGTTGGCTCTGTTGTGCTGTCCAGGTGAGGTGCAGGGGAAACATGCAGTTTTTTAATGCCTGAGATGTATAGGGTTATTGCTCTCTTTCCAAGCAGACAGAACACCAGCCAACTGTTTGCTAGGCCATGAGAACATGAACAGTCAACATTGTGATTTGTTCTTTTTAGTGAATCAGAAGTCTAGTCATCAGAAAGGACCTATACCACATTCTGAAGGTGAAGACCTCGAGGTGGCCCGTCTGGGGAATGATCTGCTTTCAGGAGCTGACTCTTCTTTAACTGAGGCCAGAGATGATCTGGCACATTTGAATTGCAATCAAAGCTAAACAGAGAACTGGGGACTCTCAAGTCACCAGAGAATATGACTGGGCGACTGACAGACGCATGGATCCCATGTATGCGTTATGATGCGGTTCTACTCTTCCACAGCTCATTCCAAACAAGGAAATTAAATTAAGCATTGTTTAAAATGCCTCAGATAATAATATAAATTTGTACTGAATGAATTTAGTGTCATTTTCTTGTTTGGAATGGAAGGTGGGAAAACACTGGAATAGAGGAGAGAGTAAATAGCTAACCCGATTAATCCTGCTGAAGGAGAGGATGGAGGCACACGAGCGACTTTCGTGTGTGTTTGGTTAATATTTTCCTGAAAATTGCTATTAGCTCTAACTGATCCAAATCAAAACCCACTGTGCAATGTTGCCAACAACTTAATAGCTCAAGTACGGTGTAGAAGGTTTGCCACGAGGCCACACTGGAAATGTGGGACGGGGTGGGCTGGAGCTTAAGATTTAAAACCCATCGAGAAAAATTCAAGCTGAGTAGGGAGGCTGGTCCTGAGAGAAGTGGGTCAGATGACCCAGGTTCTGTTCCATCAGGGCTTTGTGTCACTCATGAAGGACAAGGAAAACCTTTGGGAGTGGGTGATAGACAACCTCAAGGGGGCTGAGTGTGGTGGCAGACATCCGCATCCTAGAACTGGAGAGCTGAGGTAGTAGGTGCTGGCCTGCAGCGGCCATGCTGACTGAGGAGGGTGTTGGTTGGCGGAAGAATCTCGAGCCATAGTTACCTTTCTAGAGCTTTATTGGGAGGGAGGGAGAGAGGGAGAGAGACAGAGAGAGAGAACACGAGAGAACGAGAGAGACGGTGCAGAGGGAAGAGTTACGGAAAAGAGAAAGTTCAGAAAAGGAGAAAGTGCACAAAGTGCACACCCGCTTTTTAGGCTGGGACGCCGTTGCAGGCTGGGGACGTAATTAGGGACAGAATCCTTACAGTAGGGTTGTGAGGTCCAAGCCAGCCTCAGCTACAGAGTAAGCTTTTGTTTAGAAACAAACACAATGAAAACAGCTAATAACAAGATTGCCTAGCTCTGTTCATCAAGAGCCATGGTTATAGCACCTGCCATCTTCCCAGGATCAAGGAAGCCTCAGAAATGAAGGGAGGAGTCCCCTGAGGCCCTCAGCCTTCAGGACCCTCTGTTGTAGAGGGCTTTTAGCTTCAACCTGAGGAGGTCGGGCTCTTTCTCATATCCTTTCAGAGGAGAGTGTAGGGAAGTGAAGAGCAGCCGTCCAGGGAAGGAAGCCATATTGACCCATGTGGGGTCTTCAGCTCAGAGCCTGCATCACTCTATATACATCTGGGTGTTCAGTCCGGTGAGGCAGAATTAGTGACTAAAGATGACTCTCAAAAGGACCAGCCTCACCCAGAGTCTGGAGCCCTGCTATGGTGATATTTCATTTGTGCTGAAATGTGATTTTATTTACATGTTAGTAAATAAAGTTGCCTGGGGGGTCAGAGCTAATAGCAAGCCATAGCAGAAGCTGGGCAGTGGTGGCACACACCTTTAATCTGATCACATGGCAAGTAGAGTCTGTGTGTTCAAGGACATAGCCAGCTTGGAGACACATGCCTTTAATCTCAATACCAACCATAGAGACCTGGAGGTCTGTATAGACAGGGAGTGATGAGGAGGTCATGTGGCTGGGTTTACAACCAATGAGAAGGCAGAACAGAAAGTCAATAAAAAGACAGACACTCCAGGCAGTGGTGGCACACGCCTTTAATCCCAGCACTCGGGAAGCAGGGCCTGATGGATCTCTGTGAGTTCGAGGCCAGCCTGGGCTACCAAGTGAGTTCCAGGAAAGGCACAAAGCTACACAGAGAAACCCTGTCTCAAATAAACAAAAAGCAAACAAACAAACAAACAACAAAACAACAACAACAAAATACACACACACACAGAAAGTAGGCCTCTTTCTCAGGGGAAGGACAGCAGCAGCAGTGAGGGGTAAGAAAGGGTTTTTAGTCTCAGCTCTTAGCTACTGCTCTGACCTCTTGGGCTTTTAACTCTGCATTTGGCTCTGTGTTTCTTATTTAAAAAGACCATTACATCTACACCCTACCTCCCGAGCTTTTGTGAACAGGAAAATGAGGAGCTTCTGTCCCACTCCATAGTCTGTCTTGAGGTATGTTGACTTAGAAGCTGGTGGCTTCTACTTGTATCCTGATTTTGTGTCTCATCGGCTCTGAGCACAAAATTCCGTGAGGGCAACATGGGCTGCTGTGGAGGATTGAAGAGGACCTGTGAAGAGGCCAGTGCTTTCCTTCCCAGCAAGAGAATGCCCATTTTCACTTATTAGTAACAACTTCCAAAGGTTCAAAATTCCTATCCAGGAACCGTGACATGATAACTGAGCACTCCACCTCAGTCCCTGGCACCCTGGCACCCATATACCCAAAGAGGAGTCTGGAATGTTCTGGTGGAAGTCCCATCTCTCTGCCTGGACCCTGCCCTCAGAAAGTCCTGCCAAACACCGCTCTTCCCCAAGAGATGCTCAAGACCACTCCCACAGGGTATTTAAGCTGCACCCCAGAAAACAAACGTGGTTTTTCAGTTTCTTGTCAGGTCTCCTCTCTGGGGGGGGCGGAGGGGGGGCAGAGAATTACCCAGAAATGCTTTACCCATTAAACCAGGGCTTTTTTTAATTCAGTCTGATTTGGTCTGATTTGGATGGCTGCGTCGGCAGAGAGGCTTATGGCAGTGCAAAAACTTTTCAATCACATTTGCCAATGAAGACCATTTTTCACATCTTCCAGAAAGGGTTTCAGGTTGACTCGTACTGTGAGAGATAACATTTAACGGGCCTATTAAAGGTAGAAACAGCAGAGTCCATCTGAGGAAGCAGAGGAAGCTAGGCTTCCAGGAACCCTCTTAGAGGGGCTAATTAGTGTCGCTGAGGAGCAGTTTGGACTGTAAGTCTCTAGGCAACTAAGGCAAGCAGACAAGAGCGTTAGGATTCATGATGCCCTTCTGCCACACACTGCACTACTGAAAGCAAAATCTTTGTCGGGCTCTGATTTCCAGCAGAAATTTACAATGTGACTCCTTTGGCTGTTGTCTTTCTTTCTTTCTTTTTCCTTCTTTCTTTCTTCCTTCCTTCCTTCCTTTCTTCCTTCCTTCCTTCTTTCTTTCTTTCTTTCTTTCTTTCTTTCTTTTCTTTCTTTCTCTCTTTCTCTCTCTCTCTCTCTCTCTCTCTCTCTCTCTTTCTTTCTTTCTCTTTTTTTTTCTTTTGAGACAGTCTCACTCTTAATCTAGGCTGGCCTCAAACACAATGATCCCCCTGCCTCAGCTTCCAGTGCTGGGATTACAGGCATTTTGATCCTGCCTGGCTTTCCAATGTGTCTTTTTAAATATTACTATATTGAATCACAGTATATCCTGCTGGTCATACTGGCACCCAACGTATTGGCAAGACTTTCCACCTAAAACCTGAGAAAAAAGATTCTAAGATGGAGCTAAAAACAGCTTCCTAGTTGTCTCTCTCAAGTTAGCGGCAGCCTGCCGGTTTGAGCTACTATGGCGGGTTCCTGGCATGTGCGTCTGACCTGCAGTGTGGCGGGAATGAGGAGTCTACAAGTGGCACTTTACTCTGCTGCAGGGTGGATTTAGCCTTTGCTAGTTTAAAAAAAAAAAAAAAAAAAAAAGGTTCTGGGGTATGCACTGCTTTGATAGTTGATGGTACACATGGCTCCAGACCCAAAGCTGGTGGTAAATTGTACCACCGCCATGTTGGGAAGCTGAGGTGGGCGGAGCCAGCAGCCACAACAGCGTTTCAGTCTTACAAAGATGGATATTACACAGAGAATCTGGTTTATGTTGTCTTTGGGATTTTTAACTGCAAAAAAAGATTTGATCATAAAAGCTTTTGAGTTAAACAAATATGTGAATTTTAAAGGTACCTTGACTTCAAAATTTGGATATAAGGATATGTTGCTTTGGAAAAGAGTCTCTGCTTTTGTTTCCACAGAAAGCCAGAGGCTGTGGATTTGTTCCAGATTAAGATACATCATGTTTGATCAGCCAAGACCACCTGAAAGGTCTCCGATGACACCATGGCCCAGATGATCCGACATCCAGAATGGTTTCAAGGCAACTGGCTCAGAGGTTCACCCTAATGGACTACTCCATAATCCTAAAATTTTCTTTGTGTCCCCATAAGATACAGCGCCCCCCTCCAGCAGGAAGTAGTAAAAAAAAAAACTACGCCCAAATTCCCAGCTGGCTTTTGAGATGGAATTGGCTCACTCCTACTCTAAACCCAAGCACATTGTTAAAAGAAAAGATTAAGAGCTTCTTGTGTCCCAAATCAGAGGAGCCCTCTGGTGTGGGACAGAGAAAAACCAATATTTTATTAAAAACAGGTTGATTATAAATACAATCTCTTTCTAAAGATAAAAAAGGGATATGATATAGATATGATAGGATGAAAGGGTAGATTAATGAACTTACTTCTAAAAGAGCAACAACTCATTTAAAATGTTTTACATTGGTATAGATTTTAGTCTATTGATACAAACTTAAAGTTAATTTTGCTATACTGTGTGTATATTTCTACTCGTGTTTAAGGTATTATGTTTGTATAGCTCATTTTAAATTAAAAATAGATTAATAATTAGTCATCTATGATAATCATACTCGTAGCCATGTTAGTTAAGTCTTCTAGATATACATAGAGATATTTCAGATAGATAGGTAATCTTCAAATACTTCAAAGACCTACAGAATATGGCATTTAAAATGCTTTTAAAATTTAGACTTTCTGGACAGTGAGACATGTCTGCTCCTGGCAGCACCGATTTACTTCAGAGAGGAGGATGGGCATTGAAGACACTTCATATGGAGTTTATCTTCACCTTGGCAAAAATAGCCATTTGGGCAAGAAACTGTTCTTGCCTGGACTGCTTGATCGACTGGACATGCAGGACCCATAGAAAGGTGACCACTAAACTTTGCTTGACAAAATGGTCCTTCAGGTTCCTGTTTCACAGAGGAAATGACCAAACATTGGGCTGAAGACAGATGCCCCAACTTTACAAAGAAACATTAGGTGACTGTCCAGGCTGCCAGCTGTCTCTGTCTACTCTTGCAAGACTCCCGAAAAATGCTTGCATCCTTTTCCCGGTTCTCAGGTAATATTATATCTTTCTGAGGTCTTTGATGTGGTTGAAGGCTAGATAGTTATAATTTCCTCAATTATGATAAAAGGTAAGTTAGATATAAAACTTTAGACACACAAATATAAGATAGATAGGATATCTTCTTTAATATTGTAACTGTAATTCTTGCTTGATAATTGTTTTGTTATATGTAATTGTACTATGTAAAAGTTAAAACCTTCCTTAAAAAAAAGTGGGGGGGGGAAGTGCTGTGGATATCGCTCTGTGTAAATAAAGTTCTGATTGGCCAGTGGCCAGGCAGGAAGTATAGGCAGGACAAGAGAGAAGAGAATTCGGGGAAGTAGAAGGCTGGGGAGAGACACTGCCAGCCGCCGCCATGAGAAGCAACATGTAAAGACACTGGTAAGCCACAAGCCATGTGGCAAAGTATAGATTAACAGAAATGGGTTAATTTAAGATAGAAGAAGCAGATAACAAGAAGCCTGCCGTGGCCATATGTGATCACCAAGGCCTCTCCTGGTCATGCCAATGCTGCAGTTTTGTCTTACTCTAGGCTCTTGGTTACTCTCTAACCTTCCTCAGCTGTTCATTCTCTCATGCCCTGCATCACCTGAACAAGCACTACTTCTTCAGGTCTCCAGGAAACCTTGATCTCCTTATGGACTCCATCCCACACTGTAGGGGTCATCTGTGTACTGTGTGCCTTTGCACTACACTTGCCCAGAGTCTGGAGCAGGTCTCCAGGGTAGAAACAGATACAGGGCAGGAGAAATGGCTCTGTGGTTAAGAGCACAAGCAGGTTTGGTTCTCAGCACCCATACTGGGAGGCTCACAATTGCTTAAAACTCCAGTTCCGGTGTTTTGGGTGCCCTCTTCTGGCCTCAGTGGTGCTGCATGCATATTGTACACACAGAGACAGGCAAGGACACACATACACATAAATAAAAATAAATAAAAAATTTAAAGACAGAAATACAATCTGCTTTTGGATGACCAGCCTACTGAGCAGACAAATAGTTAATCCAGTAAACAGCACAGGACTAGAGCTAACCAGGTTGTGCAAATGATCATTAAAGGGTCAGAAGTTGCAGCTGTTGTGGAAATGAAGCTGAGCAAAGCTTTTTGTAAGGGAAGAAGGTTTTGAGACTTACTATGTTCGTTTGTGTGTGAGAGACAAGGTCTCATAGTAGAAACTGGCCTTAGCTCCTATCTCCATCTCCTGGGTGTTGGGATTCCAGGTGTGTGCCATCTTACTTCAGTACTGAAGCTAGAACCCAGGACTTTGCAAACACTAAGCGCTGTACCAATTGGGTTACAACCTCTATTTACTTATGTTTGAGACCGAGTTTCACTGCATAACCCAAGCTGACTTGAAACTCACTATATAGCCCAGGCTGAGCTCCAACTCCTAAGTGCAGAGATTGGGGACATGAGCCCACCACACCTTCCTTGAGACAGGCAGGCCTGAAGGAATGAGGGATGTCTTCAAACTCAGAATCCTAATTCAGAATTATTCCTATCCGGTATGATTCGGCCTACAGCATAAGCTGCACTGCCACATGTTGCTGGATTGGAACCCTGTGTGATCTTAGACAAATTCCTTTCTCTCCCTGAATCTCAGGTTCCTTGCCCATAAGATAAGAATAATAGTGCCTGCCTTGAAGGGATACTATGGGAGCTGCACCAATTCATGCATTGTAAGTGCTCAGAATGGTACCTGACATTACATAACAGTGAATGTAAGTCTGCACTGTGTTGGCTGTTGTTGGCAAAAGGAATGACAGACAGGTCAGTGGCAGAGAGGCATTCATTAAATGCTGCAAATGAGCTGTATTTCGTCTTGCTAATGACAACAGGTTTTACTGCTGACTGTGAACCACTGGAGAACAGAGCACACGGTCTATGACTTGGTTGATATTAATCTCAACTATCATAATGCTGGCATGTCCTTAAGATATATTTGTGGCCTGCTCAGGAAGAGGGAAATCATACCTGGTTTACTGGAAATCTAGCCAACTACCAAGGCTAGAGAAGTCATGATCTTGAAGAAGAACCTACAACTGCCACTTTACTAAACTAACATAAGCCCCGACTACATTCTCAATGTTTGCCCTTACACCCACAGGTAAGTGTAGCCCTCCTTTCCTGTCACAATGGAAACTTCTCTTTGCAACAGAGAGACACAATCAATCAAAATGCAGAGTTGTGGGGCCCGTTCCCAACGGCTGCACATACAAGACACTCCCAAGCATGAATAAGGCTCAGGGAAGAGTTTGGAAGAGGAGGTGGAAAGACCGTAGGAGCCAGAGGATCAGAGAGTTTGCTGTGAGGTGTGTCTCCTAGGATGACCAGAAGCGATGCCCATAAAGTCTCACCAACATGACTGCCCTAACACTAGCTGAACAAGAAGAGCAGTAGACATGCCACAGCAGGGGGGGGGGCGGGGGTGGGCGCAAGGCCTCCACCCTAGACGGAGACTATAGCAACTAAGAACCGCCAGAAGTGGGAGTGTTGGGGAAGAGCCAGCAAATTGGTCAGCCCTGAACACACACACACACACACACACACACACACACACACACACACACACACATGCTCAGTCTGTATAATATTATATATATATATATATATATATATGTCTATGTGTATACATATGTGCATGTAACAACTATTAATGGTGAAAAAGGCCATGAATTAGAAAAAGATCAAGGAGGGGTATATAGGAAAGGAAGGTTTGAAGGGAGAAAGGAAAGGAAGGAATGATATAATTTCAAAAATAAGTATTTGTAGAATGAATGACTTTTTAACCATTTTTTGATAACATACACACCAGTCTTGTGACTGAACTAAGTTCTTTACATGCATGGTCATGTGTAAGCTTCACATAAGCGATGAGGTAACTCCTATGACACTATCCCTTCTGCTTTCCAGATGAGGTTTAGGAGATTCAATTTACTCAAAGGTACATGGCCAGGAAGGGGCCGATCTAAATGTGAACTCCAACAGCCTGATTCCAGAGCTCTTACCTGGTACTCCAAAATAAATGAATGCTCTCCCAGTTTTTAAAGTTTGAACACAGAAGCGGATATGGTAGTACTTGCCTTTAATCCCAGCATGTGGGAGGCAAAAGGTGGTATGAGTTCTAGGCCAGCCAGGGCTACATAGTAAGACCCCAGCATCTAAAAATAAACAAATAAAAATTAGTGAATAATAAAGTTAGGGTTTTACCAAGAGTAAAAACCAGAAAAAAAAAAAAAGACTTAAAAGGCAAGATAGTGTAGACAAAGAACCTACTTAGAAGCAAATAAGAATTCAGGAGAAAGGGTGTGGACATGAGATAAAGTCAGGCCTTGCTGCTGGAAGTCTACACCAGGGTTCTCAAGTGTTCCTTTTCTGAGGAGACTGGAGCAGAGAAGAGTCTCTAACTCTCTCAAGTTCATGGTGTTAGCCCAGTAGGGTGGACACACCTGCAACCCCAGCACTCAGGAGGCTGAGGCAAGGGAATTACAAATTCAAGGCCAGCATGGACAACAAAGTGAGACTCTGTCCCAAATGAACAAAAATCCATAAAGAAAATTTAGGCAGGCAGTGGTGGTGCATGTCTTTAATCCCAGCATTCAGGAGGCAGAGGCAGGTGAATCTCTTTGGGTTTGAGGCCAGCCTGGTCTACAGAGCTAGTTCCATGACAACCAATGATACACAGGGAAACTCTGTCTCAGAAAAACAGAAACAAAAAAGAAGGAAGGAAGGAAGGAAGGAAGAAAGGAAGGAAGGAGGGAGGGAAAGAAGGAAAGGAAACTGCTGTTTTAGTCTTGGGGAACAGCTGTGAGACTCTAATGTAAAGATATGAGAGGCAGTGTTTTTGGAGCACACGTGAATGTGTCAGCTGGCCTAAGTGTCACCATCTTTGGAGGACGTGATGTCTCTGGAAGCCCACTCCAGACCCAGGCCATGGTTTTTTTGTTTGTTTGTTTGTTTTTGGTTTTTGTTTATTTGTTTGTTTGTTTGTTTGTTTGCTGCAGAACAAACCTGAAAAACTCAGGACACCCGCCAGGCTTGGTAATATCCAAAGAATAAAGCCTTCACACCAGGACATAGTCCCTGAGAGCCAGAAGCCCAAGACAAGGCCATGGGCTGCTGGTGGAAGGAAGGAAGCTGGACGCTCAGAAGTAAAAGAACAGATTTCCCAGGAGCAACAGATTAAGGTGTTCTTAAACCCAAGGTGGATTTTTCTTGGTGGTGGTGGTGGTGGTGGTGGTGTTTTTTTCCAGTTTCTCTGTGTAGCTCTGGCTGTCCTTGAACTCTCCCTGTAGACCAGGCTGGCCCCAAACTCAGAAATCCACCTGCCTCTGCCTCCCCAGTGCTGAGATTAAAAGGCGTGCACCACCATACCTGGCTTGCTTCAGGTGTTTTTGTGTTATTTTGTTGTTATTGTTACTGTTCTTGCTTTAAAACAATTAAAAACATTTTAATTTTAAAGATGTGTGTATGTTCTATCTAATAGAATCTTTGTTGCAGTTAGAAATTGCCTGTGCTCTCCCCCCACTACCCTCCCACCCCCTCCCACTGCCCACCTCCACCAAGTAGCTCAGGTAGTAATGAACCAGCCTGCCTGCATCTTGGATGAAAGCCATCTTATACTAAAGACAAACTAGGTTCATTCCTGTTTGTGATTAAACCTCTGTTTCTCAAGGATTGGGCTGTGCCCACCTGTAACCTTAACTACAAATGGTTCTGTACCGCCTGTTGTAGGAATGGCAATCATGTCTTTGTTTCAAAAGGTTGTTATGACCACCTTGCTATGACCACTATGTAACCATTAGTCTTGGCACTACAAACACTGTGGTATGCTGAGGCAAACTGCTGGTCTCCTGTCTGCCTCATGCCCTCTGAAATGGTGTCCCTGTTGCCATCCAGATTCCTGGACACTGGTCACCCATGGATCACAAGTCATTGTTTTAGGAGGTCGTTATGATGAGCTTGTTATGCCTATGTTCTGTTCCTGTAACTCTGCCTATTTGGTCCACCAAATCCCCTTTTGGAAGCTCCCTACTCCTGAGCTTTAAACCTTCCCTCACATCAATGTTGATCTCTTGAAACCCACTTTGAGGGAGAGACAGCCTGTGTACACGAATAAAAAAGCTTCTTTTAATTAATTGCTTGCCTTAATTAATTTGGCCATGATGATTTAGTCGGTGGTCTTTTTTCCTCACAGTTACGGGGTTAACATTAGCCTTGGCCTCACGATCATCTTGCCTTAGCCTCCTGCGTGCTGAGATTACAGGTATGAACGAACACCCATACCTTGCTAAATATCACATTTCTTAGAAGTTGTTGAGGAGGCATTTTGGAATCTTCTTTAAATGTCAGATAAGTCATCAGCCCCTAGGTATTAGAGCTCAGAGGTTTTGTTCAGGGTTATGATGTTCCTTCCTGGAAAGAACAGAGTTCACTTGCTGAACAAGAAAAGAGGAACACCTGCCGTGGAGGGGACCCTTCTATTTTACAAACTTACATTCTATTTTATGTTCAGCAACCAGAAGAACCTTTGGGCTTTGTTTTGGCTGTTTTTCATTTCACCATAGCCTCTGGCTGGTAGAAAGTGGGATGTGTAGGCAATTAAGTGGCCCTGTGTCCTGTGCAAACTCAGTTTACACCAACTGCTTTTCCGCAGAGGAGATGATTGGTCCAGGAGGTCAGGATGCTGCCAGGCCAGCGGTGTGGGCAGGAGCACTCTCTCTGAACCTGCTTCTTAGGGAGCGTAGCTTGTCTCCCCCCCCCCCCCAGCCCTGCTCTGGACATCCTTGTATTAAGTTTGATGGGAAGAGTTTGGGCTTAAGCTCCCTAAGACGGCTAGCAGGCTTTGTCAGCTAGAGTTCCCAAAGCGGGAGGAGAGAGAATTCCTAGGGAATTCTAGAATAAAGGATGAATTGGAAAGACGGAGGCGATGGGAAGACCCTGCTACTCCAAACCATGTGTCCCCTGTTGTGAGGTAGAGGTGGGGTGGGGTGGGGGCTTAGGATGGGCTTCCTGCCCTTCTGAATGGTTGGCAAGTCGTGAAAGAAATGTCAAGTTCCTTCTAGAAAGTAGCTGCTTTTAGGGAGCACCTACTCCCCAAAGTGAGCTTTTGTCCCTGGACAAAAAACCAAAAAAGATGCAGCCTCAAAAATGTGATCCATGGGTGACCAGTGTCCAGGAATCTGGATGGCAACAGGGCCATTTCAGAGGGTGTGAGGCAGACAGGGGACCAGCAGTTTGCCTCAGCATACCACAGTGTTTGTAGTGCCAGGACTAACGGTCAGAGAGGGCACGTGATCTTCCCTGCTCAAGTGTCCTAAACGGGAGCCCTGCAGAAACCGATTATTCTAATAATGTCTTCATACACAAAGGAAATGGCCGTTGCTGGGTATTTAGTTTTGAGCAGGTGTCGTTTTCTCCCCTTTGGAGGAAATTTTAAACGCAATTTGGTTGGTTCCCTTTCCTCAAACATCATTCTCAAATGGCACTAAGTGCCAGCGATAAGAATCTCGGAGTGAATTTTTAGGACTAAAACGTAGGTAACAGTGTTTGGCCAAACTGCTTTCAGCCTCAAGCAGGTTAGCTTTGACAGCAGAGAGATCAGAGGCCTGCCCAGTTGGGCTCTGGCCTGAGCAGGCTCCCCATTTTTAGTCTGGATTCAGTCTTGCAAGCCCAGGGCAGTCTCTGCCAGCTCTGGCTTGCATTGCCTCTCTCTCTCTCTCTCTCTCTCTCTCTCTCTCTCTCTCTCTCTCTCACACACACACACACACACACACACACACACACACACACACACACACACCCCGGCTTCCTGCGGCCTGACCTATGCCGCAGCTGGTCCTGGCTCATACATAACCAAGAAGGAGACTCTCTTCTCCCATCTAGGCCACACCACTTTAAAGCCAAAGCAAACCACAGCAAACCCAACATAAAACAGTCTCTGCACGATCCTCATTTTTGGCCTGCCCCCACCGGGCAGGAGTGACGTGGCCCAAAGCCCTTCCTCCTTACAATGATTCCTAGTAACCCCCAGAGTCGTTTTTCTAATTAAATAAACCTCATCTTGTCTAGCTTCCTGGTCAGCATTTTGAACCCCCTACAGATGGGTCTGAAGGATTAACTGCAAATCCTCCTCGACCTAGCTCTGGCAGATGGGCGGCATGTGTCTGATAAATACTCGGACGGGACTGCTTCCTCCTGCTCCTCACAGATAGACAGAACACCCAGCAAATTAATTTTAAAATGGTGCCCCTCACAACCCTTAAGTGGCAAGGGAGGGCAAACACAAATGATATGAATTTCATATGGGGAGCACATTATCGCTTCCCAATGACTGAGAAAAATAACCTGTTGAGTAATCAGGACCTCAGGGGGAGGCTGGGTCGGCAGGTCTGCACTCAGCGTGGAGAGCAGGCCCCACACACCCCGGGGAGCTCACCTTCCTGTCCGGCCCTCATTTGCATGTAGGACCTTCCTGCTGAGAACCAGCCTTTCTGCTTTGCCCTTTCCTCTGGGGTGCTTCTGGTGCCTTCGGAACTTGAAGGCAGATGGACCGGAACGCAGTACCTGTGTGCATTTTGTGTTTAGAAAAAACAAAAACAAAAACAAAACAGATGTAACAAGGGAAGGCACAAACATCTGTCCCAGTCGTTAGAAAATTTTGCACTGAAGGACTGAAGACCTAGCTGTCTGTTCCAGCTTGGAAGTGCAAAGGCAACTTCAGCTCGGGAAGAAGGGGGACTTCTCTTAGGCGGAGCTCATTTGAAACGCTGCTACAGAGCCCAGCACTGTGGTCCTATAGATCCAAGTCTCAAGGATTAAGATGTAAAATGTCCTGGTCTCACTTTCTTTCTGAAAAGTGCAAGCATAGTCAACTATCTTCATTCAACATTAAGAGCCATGCTTTGAACCCCCAAGACCCAGATACATAGGGGAGAGGCTCCCCTCTGCACACAAAGAACCCAACTCTGTCCCAGGAATCAATTGCCTAAGGACATTCAGCTACTTTCTTGAAGAATGAGGAGGCACAGCCAGATCTGTAGAACCTTGTATTAGTCCTTTACTGGGATGGTATACTCTGCAAACAGAACTTGAATTCCTACGCGATCACAGGGACCCCTGGGGAAAACTAGTGGCAGACATTGTTGAGGTGGCTGTCCTAAGGCACTGTGGGAATTTGTAGGATAATTTGGATTAAGAGCCTGGCAATAGTGGCACACATCTTTAATCCCAGCTCTCGGGAGGCAGAGGCAGACAGATCTCTGTAAGTTTGAGCCAGCCTGGTCTACAGAGTTAGTTCTAGGATAGCCAATGCTACACAAAGAAACCATGTCTCAAAAAAAACAAAAACCGGAAAAAAAAAAATCCAAACCAAAACGAAAGAATCCAGGTCTGGTCTGGCTAGCCACCACATTCTCTGTGACTCGCTTAGCCTTAGTTTTCTTCCTAAGGAAGAGGACGAGATGTCCACATCTAGTTTGTACCTACTGTCTTCAAAGGGAGACGGTCTGAATGATGAACTATGGGACAAATCACCTAACCTGTTTCCATTATTTACTTTTCCCACTAGAGAGCCAGCTTATGGCCACAGAGCCTTCATGTGTGTGTTCCATGCTGTATCCTCAGCACTTTATCCAAATGGTGCTGATACATGGTAGATGTTTAGTAATTGTTGAACCATATGTATATATGTATTTATATATGTGTGTATTTTATGGTACTAAGAAGCAAACCTAGGAACCTCTGGCAATGCAAAACTCATCACCACTGAACTCTACTCCCAACACAATCGATATATTGTAATTATTTTTATTTATTTAATCTTTTATTGTGTGTGCACATGTGTCTGCCGTGTTTGTGTGGTTACCCCCAGAGGCCAGAAAAGGGTGTCTGACTCTTGGAGCTAGAGTTACAGGCAATTGTGAGCTGCCTAACACAATGCTAGGAGCCAGACTGGGGCCCCTGGCAGCAGGAAGAACTTCTAACCACTGCACTGTCTCTCCTGCTACTCCCATTCATATATTTAAATTTTCATTTTTATTTCTATGTGTTTATGTATGTATGTATGTATGTATGTATATGTGTATGATGTGTATATGTGATAACCCAAGAAGGCCAGAAAAGGGCATGGAACCTCCTGGAACTGGAATTACATGTGGTTATTATGCTGGCTGAGTTGGTGCTGGGAACCAAACTCAGGTCCTCTAGAAGAGCAGGAAGTACTCTTAAACAAGGAGCCATTTCTCCAGCCCATAATTCATGTATTTTCAATGAGTGAAGTTTATGACCTCAGAAGAGTAAATTTTCTTGTTCGATTGATTTAAACATTATTTAAAACTAAATTTACTTAGGAAGTGTGTGTGTGTGTGTGTGTGTGTGTGTGTGTGTGTGTGTGCGCGCACACATGCAACAACTGTTGGAAGTTAGTTCTTTCCAGGTTATGGTGCTGGGGGAATGACTCAGGCTTGGCAGTGGCTGTCTTTACCTACTGAAGCCTGTGTTTGATTAATTTTTGAGACAAAGTCTCACTGAATTACCCAGGCTGGCCTTGAACTAATGACCTCTTGCCTCAGCCTCCTAAATGCTGGATTTCAAGATGCAAATAGTCTACAATAAGAGAGACTCCTACCTTTGCTCTGCCTCTGTGTCTCTTGTCCCTTGGACAGGTCCCTACTGCAAATCCCATAATGCTCTGAGCTGTGGGCTCCTCCTGGACTGAGCAGAGCTGACAGATAGAGAAGCATGTCACTTACCAGAAGAGAAATACAAGTCACAACTCTCCGGAGATACTTTTGTTTGCCTACCCCAAAGATACAGAACAGAAAATGTGTGGTGCTGCAGGGGAGTGTGGATCTAGGTGCCAAGACACACTGCTGTGGCAACTCGGGAGTGTTGCCCTCTGGGAAAGCAGCTGGGGAGATCTGCCCCTTCCACATCGACCCCGCAATTCCAAAGACAGGATTTTTTGCCTACAAAATTACTAATTGCTATAGAAATGGCTATGTATGTCAAACAGAAGCTAGATGAAGGAATTATCAGACCAGACCAGACATTTTTTTAAAAGGCTTTGATATGTAACATAGACTGATCTGCCAGATGGATCATCATGCCTGAAAACCAAATCTAGAGTATGCCCAGTGCACGCCCAAATTTTCAGTAGGGATGGGGTGTGATCAATGACACAAAAACAGTTCAGATATACATAAAGCGTGTCCTGGAATGACACCCAAGTCATACTGTGTGCCTTTGAGACGGGAGCTAGGAGCCTGGGAAACAATCGTGGAAGAGAAACCTCCTCTGTAGATCCTTCCTGAGCTCTGCATGCTGCATCAGCGCTAGCATACGCAAAAGAAAAAGCAGTAAAGGGCCCTCAGTGGATATTTGTGCTTCTAGAGTCCATTTAGACTAGGTGTAGAGATTGGCTGGGTGTCCTTGTACTGCATGCCCAGTTCCTGTAATGAACATGCAATGGGAAAGAGTTTATAACTGGCTAAGTGACATCTTTCAGTAAATATATTCTAACCTGCTAATTCTATGAAAAAAAAATAAGGTAAACATGCAGATGAGCTCACTATGGTGCTTAGAAACAGAAATTCATCTCTAAAACCACATCTGAATAGTGAGTCTAAAAGATAACCCTCAACCAAAATGTTATATATTGAAAATAATAATAATAATAACAACATAGTGTACTGTCCTTGTCACTTTTGATTGCCTTCTGACTTTGACTTTTCATTTGTATTTATGAGGCAGCCCACAGCATTTGTTTATGTAGGGCATGGTTTGCTGAGGCTACCCCAAATGCATGAGCCTCAGGGTCAGACCAAGTTCAGATTCCAGTACCACATTTACTATGTGACACTAAGCAAATTACTTAATCTCTTTGGTCCTGAGTCCCTTGTCTATAAAAAGAGATAGTCCTGACACATAGAAGAGCTGTGGGGATGAATTGAAATCACTCGTGCAGAAGGTGTGGTGCGGCCCCTGGGGTACAGTGAGCTCCCCAGGAGTGGTAACAGTCATCCTTATCATCCTGCTGCTCTTAGTTTATCTCCTTAGCTTAATTGTAAGTGACATCAGGGCTGCATTTTTTTTAACCAGCTCTTATTTACAGCATGTCTGCTATGCAAGTAAGCACCAGAAAAGGGCTGATTGCTTCATCAGTCTCCCATACAAGACATCAGAATGTCTCCCAGTTTAGGACCAACCCTAAACTGGCGACAAAATAAAACATCTTCTAAATAGTACAATTGGACTCCAAACAGGTTAAACAATTTACTTTTAAAATATTCTTTATATTACTTCCCCCCAAAAAATTTTCGTTCTGTAAAGCACAATATGTTTGTTCTTAGAAGGTGCAAATGGCCTGGTGGTGGTGGTGGCGTTGGCGGCGTTGGCTGCGGCGGCGTTGGTGGTGGTGCACACCTTTAATCCCAGCACTCAGGAAGCAGAGGCAGGTGGATCTCTAGGAGTTCAAGGCCAGCCTAGTCTACAGAGTGAGTTCCAAGACATCTAGGGCTACATGTAGAAACCCTGTCTCATAATAAAAAGCAAGCAAACAAAGCAACTGAAAAAGAAAAGAGAAGAAAAGAAAAGAAAAGAAAAGAAAAGAAAAGGAAAGGAAAAAGAAAAGAAAAAAAGGAAAAGTACAAATGCTAGTTAAAAATTCCAGCGTGGGGCCTGGAGCAACGGCTCAGTGGTTAAGCGTTCCAGAGCGCTAGCTGCCCTTCCAGAGGTCCCAGGTTTGGTTTCTAGCACCCACAAGGCAGCTCATGATCTGCCATAACTCCAGTTTGGGAACCCAGTGGCCTCCAAGGGCACTGCACACACCTGCACACATAAATAAAAATAAATAAATAATTTTTTTAAAAAATGAATTCCAACATGGAGGGAATACTGGGTTACTGGGGCTTCACCCCTAACTGAGGAGCTACTGATAGTTGATGGCTACTGAGGAAGGAGGAGTCACTTTCCTTGCATGGTGGGATGGGGTACTGGTTAGTTTTTTGTCAATTTGATACGAACGAGGGTCACCTGTGAAGAGGAAACCTCAACTGAGAAAATCTCCACATTGGATTGTCCCGTGGGCAAGGCTGTGGGGTATTTTCTTGATTGATGACCGATGTGGGAGGACCCAGACTGCTGTTGGCAGTGCCACCCCCTGGATAGGTCATCCTGAGTTGTGTAGGATGGTCGATTGACCAAGCCATGGGGAGTGAGCCAGTACACAGCATTTCTCCACGGTTTCTTTCTCGTTTCCTGCTTCCAGACTCCTGCCTTGAGTTCCTGCCCCCGTCATGACCTGTGGCTGGGATAAGTAACCCTTTCCTCCCCAAGCTGCTTTTGTCACAGTGTTTTACCACAGCAGCAATAGACAGCAAACAGGGGCAGAGTGGATACCAGTAAGCTGCCCACACCCCAGTGGACAACCCTACACACCCTGGCAGGACAGCTTAGGTTCCGTGAGTATAAAACAACAACACCGATAATAAGGCAATAATAATAACTGAAAATTGCAAAAGTTCGATGTACAAGTAGCATTCCAATCCATCATCTGTTATTTATTGTTGTATGTTAGGTCATCTCCCTTTGGGTTCATTTCTAAAATATGATTAAAAGTATATCGTTGTCTTTTTAAAGATGTATTTATTTTTATATGTATGAGTGTTTTGCCTACATATATGTAAGTACACCTCATGCACATCTGGTGCCTGAGGAAGACAGAGGAGGGCATCAGATTCCCTGACACTGGAGTAAAAAGACATGTGAAGTACCATGTGGGTGCCTCCTGAGTACGGGGGATTAAAGGCATCCACCACCACCACCCAGCCATTTATACCCAACCCAAGTTGCCTGCAAGAGCAGCAAATGTTCTACCACCATCCCAAATCCAATGGAGCGACTCAGAGCTGCTGGGGACAAGGGACCATGTTGTTACTGTTCTGTGTAGGACCCCAGACTGTCCCTGAAGTAAGGACAGGGTTTCCCATATATGATCTTGGATGCCAACAACTTTTGAAAATCGTCAGGATTAACCCCTGTAATCCCAGCACTAGAGATGGGGGAGAAGCTGAGGCAGGAGAATCACTATGAGTTCAAAGCCAGCCTGGGTTACATAATGAGAGTTCCAGGCCAACCTGGGCTATAGAGTGTGACCCTGCCTCAAAAAGAACAGCAACCACACAAAGTTACATCGGAATACCCAGGATGCAAGCAGCCCACAAGGCCACACCATGGATATAGGCCAGTCCAAGTTGTTATTGCTGTCACTAGTGTATTACTTTCTGCCTTTGATTAAAGTCCAATAAACTGTATTTTGTCTCATTTACATTGTTTTTCTTTCCTGTATTTAAGACAGAAATCAAAGAGGATTTTTGCTGTTGTTACCTTAGTGTTTTTCTGTAGTCTGTATTCTGTCTTTTCTCTTAGGTACCAGGGCTTGACCCCTGGGCCTTGCACATGCTGCTAAGCACTCTACCCCTGAACTACCCCTCATCAGTCTGCACTCAGGTTGACTTTCAAGTGTCCACAGGGCAAATGGTCACTGCTTGAAAAGGAATTTCCACAGCTGGACTCTAACCAACCCTGGCAGTATCACATGTCCTTGCTCTCTCCCAATCCCCTGCCCCAAACACCAGAATCCAGTAGTGGGTGGCTCTGGAACTGACCTCCTTCAGAGTTGGATCTCCTAATTACTGGCTCCACACTTGGACAAGTTTCTTAAATTTGTGATGCTCCCTATGTTCATAGACATTTCCCTATGTTATAAATACTTCTAAAATAGAGATACCAACAATATTCGCTTCATGGAGCTGGGGGCTGGCTCCATGTGTGCTTAGAAGATTGTCATAGTAACATAAACCTCAGAACAGGCTGTGACTGCTATGGAAAGCCCAGGAGTTTGCCCAGAACATCCCCTTTCCACACAAGTTCCTTTGCCTACTGCTCATCTTTTGGAGCTCGGCTTTCTCTGAAGACACCATGTAACGCAGCCAAGACCAGGTGCTCTTCCTGCAAGCTTTTCTGGCCCCCTTGCCGGTTCTTATATACAGCATGCCATGTTTACTTACACAAGACAAATGTCACTAGAGTAGATAGGTGTTTAGTGAGTTCACCATTCCATTGGCAGTACTAGTCAGGTGTATTGCCCAGGGTAGGTTGTCAATATGTGTATGAGACAGAGCGCCCTAAGAATCTTCTAAACAAGTGCGCGTGGGTATGAGGGGAAGAAGAATTATACTTCCTTATACATTGCTGGAATAAACAAAAAGCTAAAAATAGAACCACCATTTGACCAAGCCATACCAGTCTTGGGTATATGTTTGATAGACTCTAAGTAAACATACCCCAGACATATCTGCACACCCATGTTTATTATACATGTGCTGCCCACAATTAGCTAGGAAACAGAACCAAGCCAGATGTCTAACAACAGATTATTGGATAAAGAAACATGCTACATGCACACAATAGATTTTATTTACTGTAAAGAAAAATGAAAGCATGACATTTTCAGGGAAATAAATCCATTTGGAAATCATTATGATAAACCTAATAAAGCAGCCTCAAAAAGATCAAGACACACATTTCTCTGACATGTGGAACCTAGATTTAAGTGTTACACATGCATACATGAATGCATGCAGATATACATGTGTGCACGAATGTGGTGGGAGGTACAGGGCATGACACTAGAAAGGAGATCATGAAAGGGAAGAAGATCTTAAAGGGTGAGGAAGAAGAGAGCAAGGGACTAGCCGTGACATAAAAGCTGAAAGGGATGAGAGCCAACCCTGGGGAGGGAAGGAGACAGATGCAGGGAGGGCACTCAGGAAGGGGGTGCATTAGAATAAAATACGATTTCACATAGCTGGGAAAATCCCATGTTGGAACCCATCATTATATGTGCTAACTTGAGAGAGAGAGAGAGAGAGAGAGAGAGAGAGAGAGAGAGAGAGAGAGAGAGACAGAGAGAGACAGAGAGAGACAGAGAGAGAGACAGAGACAGAGAGAGAGAGAGAGAGAGAGAGAGAGAGAGAGAGAGAGAGAGACAGAGACAGACAGAGACAGAGACAGAGAGACAGAGAGATCTCCCTGTGGCAGTGCTCAGCTGAGATCTTTGAAATCAGCTCCCTGGGGGAAGGCCTCTTGACATTCAGAAGTGGTGATCCAGTCCAAGATAGGCAGCTGGGATAGTACCTTGAGATGGATTTAAAACTTGAAAAAACATATATATAAATGTAGATTGTATCGATAAACCACTATCAAAATACCCGAGGAAGAAAGGCACTTAGACTTCTTGTGTATTTTGGATCCCACCAGCTGTTATTTTGGCAGATACTAGTTAATTCCCATCCTCGGCGGTGAATTAAATACATTCATGGAGGTGAAAGGGGCGGTGACGTTGAACCCGATCCTCTGGGTTTTCTGCACATGGTGACCTTGCTGTTGGAGCCCTCTCTTACTCCTGAGCTGCCCTCTCGTCCTTCTCTTATCAGGAAGCCTGCAACCTCAGGAAGAGAGGCTTGGCAAGAGCAGTGCCTTCCTTACTGTTGGAAAAACTCCCGCTACCCGACGCAATACATCCAAAAGCTGACAGCAGGCTTCTGCCTTCATCACATGTCCCCAAATTTTCAGTGTGTCATTAATAACCTGACTTGTGTACATGTGTTGTTTGTTTGTTTGAAGAGGGTGAATTCCTAGGCAAATAGCAGGACACCGGCCATAACCTCACCACTTCCTCTCTGGTTTCCACAGAGCCAGGGTTTTCCTAAGTTACCATTTTGTTCCCCCTCAGTAGTACAAGCCGTCACCTCCCTCTTTAAACCTGGCTGCTAGAAAATGCTCAACGTTATGTTTCTGGCTTGAAATTGCCTTCCGGGACTGTGAAATAAAAATGAATCACAGACATGCAGAATCTTAGTCTCTTAGAGATGCTTCAGTCAGCTCCTTCCTTACTTGTCAACTGAGAAAAGCAACCAGAACTCTCCAAGTGAGAGGCCCAGGCATGCCCTGTAGCCTGTGCCCAACCCTCCCCCCCCCCCATTTCACTCACTTAATTTTAATTTGATCTTGCTTTAGGAAAAATCATATAATCACTGACTTCTTCAGTTTCCACCACCTTACCATGTTCTAAAAAAAAAAAAAAAACCGAGAAAGGCACTGATGCCCTCGGGAATGCCAGTCAAAGGAAATGAGTAACCCAGGCTTCGGGTTCCCCTGAGCTCCAGGTGAGCCCCCAGTTGGCTGCTGGAAGCAGAAAGAGCACTATTTCAGTGAGGAGACTTCCTCACAGGCTCCATTGACCGGTGGTGCCCTCAAGGACCCTGCCCCCAAGGTGAGGACACAAAGCTGCCTTCGTGGTTTCTTTGGGGACCTTTTGCCGAATTTCCCTCTCACTGTGCTTTGAAAATTAACTGCCCAAGTCTGGTCATTATGGCTTCATTAACTATTCCTTGTAATTGCACCGGTCATAATTAATTCATCTGTTATTCACATGGGTGACATACTGACACTTTCATAGATTTTCCTCAGGGAATTCCACACTTTAAATGATATTGACGGCACTTTTAGAAGATTTAAAGGCAAACCATGATAGGAATTCATTTGTTGTGTAAGTAGCTATGAATTATTATTATTAAAAAATGACACAGAGGCATGAAAATGCCACTGTTGATTTTTAAAAATCCTTCAATCTTTACAAATGAGACCAGAAAATGAATGAACAAACCTGTCTCCCTCCGCCAGATATTTTTCTTTTTCTTTTTCTTTCCATCTTCCTTTCCCTCTTTGCTTTCCAAAAACAATATATTTTAGATTTATTTATTTCACGTGAATGACTGTTTGGCCTGCATGTATGTATGTGTACAATGTGCATGTCTGGTGCCCTAGGAGGCCAGAAGATGTGTTGGCTCCCTTGGCACTATAATGACTGATGGTTGTGAACTGTCACCATGTGGGTGCTGGGAACAGAACGGGGTCCTCAGCAGGAAGCAGCAAGTGCTCTTAACTGGCAAGCCATCTCCCCAACACCCTTGGACCCCCACTCCCCACTTCCCACTCCCCACTTATGCCCTTTTTAGACAAGTTCTTACTCTATAGCCCAAGCTGGCCTGCAACTTATATAGCCCAGGCTAGCCTCAAACTTTCAGCAATCCTCAGCCTCCCATGGTTGAAATTACAGGTGCAAGCCCAATTCTCTGGTTTTTCCAGTACAAAAATAAAGTCATTCCTATACAAAACAGATGGTGTAGCTCCACAAATACATACTAGGTTATTTAAGTAAATAATACTTAAATTGATTTCAGGGTCAAACCTTTCAAGCTTCCCTTATTTTCTCAGAAATCATCAGTGTTCTAACATCCTACTGCCCAGCTGTGTTCCTCATGTTTAATTTATGTTAGAGGTTGTGTGTGTGTGTGTGTGTGTGTGTGCGTGTGTGTGTGTGTGAGACAATTGAAGTAACTTTTCTTTTTTCTTTTTCTTTTTGACATGAAATTGGTTCATTCTAGGTAAAACGCTGGTGATTCAAATATCATACACTCTCCAGTTACACATAACCCACTCCTTGCTGCTGGGAATGTCAATACACACATCCCTGCCCTCCCCTTTTTAGAGAGCTGAATGAAAATTCCACACGGCTGAATATTTAACCAAATACTTAATCATCGGTTATCTGGTGGAAATCTCAACTCTGTGATGACAGACACACAATTAAGAGGCAGAAGTGAAGCAGTTGTCTACAAATTCAGACTAATAGCTGCAGTCAGCAACCAGTTCCTCCTGAAAGAGCTCAGCCATGGAGAGAGGGGAAAATGTCCCTTTGGTTCGTGCTGTTCCATAATTGCCCTAATACCCACTTGACTCTGAGTGGAATCACAGACACTCAGGATTTGGTCTCTTGCAGATTATCTAGTCCGCTCTTTTGTCTCTTCAGATGAGAATGCTGAGCCATACAAAGGTGAAATGCCCCACCCATGTCATCAGTGGATAGTAACCCAGTCTAGTCCCAGGCTCCTGCCTCCCAGGTCCTGGCCCATCATCCATCCACCAGATTTCATCTTGTCCTGGCTCCATGGCTTCTACAAATCAAGAATTTGATATCAACATGGGACAGAATGGTAAGCTTAAAGGAAGACACTGCAACATATGAATAAATAAAAGAGTCCTCAAAAAAATAAAAACACCTTGATCGTTCTCAATATCTATCTAATTATAATCACCTCTGGGTCGGGGGAGCTTTTAAGAGCCACTGAAAACGTGGAACCTTACAGAAGTTTACAATCTGCCTGGTATCGAAATACACCAAGGCAGGTATCAACCTGGGGACCTTTGAGTAAAACCTATTGATGACAGCAGCTCTTCATGAGGAGCCTACACTGGGTTCCAAGTTCTCTCAAAGGAGCTTTCATCCGATGCTGCTTCCTGGTCTCCCAAGACTTTAGATTCATCAATTAGAGAGCCTGGTGTTTGAAATTAGCACGTCGTGTGTGTGTGTGTGTGTGTGTGTGTGTGTGTGTGTGTGTGTGTGTGTGCGCGCGCGCATGCCTGTGCGCTCTGTTTTAAGGGCAGCCTAGCATGCCAACTGGTAAATTCACCTTCCTGCTCTGCTTGGCCACCCAGCCACCTGGCAATTTTGGAGTTTTTTGGTTTTGTTTTGTTTTGTGTTTTGCATCTCTAAATCAGGATTTCTCCTACTTTCCGGGTCCCGGAGTTCACCCTGAGGGTGGGTGGTTAGTGTAAACGACCCAGGGAAGGCTGTGGCTCTGCATTCTCCTGGCTAGAACAGAGGACCCAGACTGAGGTCAAAATTATTATGTGGAGATTAAAGCGTAGAATTTAATTATGTGTTCTGTTGCTCCCGGTACATTTATTAATTTAGCAGTACAAACTGACTGGAGCTAAACAAGCAGGACTGATTAATTTGCAAAGACATCTAGGTAACAGATTGTGATCAAAGTGGGGACCTGATCCTGTTAGATTGAAATGTGTCGTTGTGTGCCGAGTGAAGGACACGCAGCGGCATGGTTTATCTTTATCAATGCTGTCCTCTGAAGGAGGGGAACAGGCCTGCAGATACTAATCAGGGCTGAGGCCCTGCCAGTCAATAATTACCCACTGTCTCATCATAATCCCGGAACTAAGCCCCTGCCCAATCCATCTGGGACCCTTTTCCGTCTATCACACAGCTCAGGAATACGTGTGTAAGTCATTGCCTCTGCTTCTGCTGTCGGTCCCCCAGTAGAGCTTCGTGGCAGTGACCAATTAGGTTGCCCTGTTCTCTCTCTCCTTTACTTCCAAGCCGCCCCCAGTGTGTCTTGCTCTAACTTGCTCTAACAGCGCTGGTAACTAAGTCCACACGCATCCAGTGCAGAAAGCCACCCACCTCTGTCAAGTGTCTCACCAGTCTGGAGGAGCATCTCCGGAGTCTCCATATTCTAGGTGGTTCTACAACCAGGAGCAACACCACACCTCTGGACCTCAAGGCTTCCCTAAGCCACCCTCCCCCTGCCAGTGCCTTCTGCCACAGACCGACCCATACAGAGGATGATATTCCCGAGCCTAATCCAGAAATCAGACAGCTGAGAAGTGGCAAATGGGAATAATTGGATCCCCGAATAAGGACTCAGTGTCAGTGCAAAGGTGATATCAGGAGGGGACCCTGATGTCCCAGAGACCTTGGTGAAAACTCGGGGTCTGCAGTTGACCAGCGCGTCACAACACTGTTTTGTGATATCACTGAGCACCTGCCTCAATTGCCCCGGGAACTAATTGAGCCACTCGGTGAAAACTGATTGACTTCATAAATGTTGAAACCTAAAACAAAGATAGTTGGTCCTAGCTGGGCATGATGTCCTGTGCCTTTAATCCCAGCACTCAGAAGGCAGAGGCAGGCAGATCTCTGAGTTCAAGGCCAGCCTGGTCTATATAGTGAGTTCCAGGAAAGCCAGGTCTACATAATGAGACTCTGTCTCAAAAAAAAAAAAACAAAAAAAAAAAAAAACGGTCCTATCTTCTGAGTTCCTATTGCATGTGTAGCCTAAACCAAAAGATCTAACTCTTGATCAAATATTGCTGACTGCTCTAAGTGTATGAATTCCCTCCTCACAAATAAATACACGTTTCTAAAGAGTGACATCGGTGTCTTTTTCTTGTGTGCAACTCACAGTTAACAGCTAATAAATGACAGCTTGTATATGTGTATTGTTCATGTTCTTGTTCGTGTGTGTGTGTGTGTGTGTGTGTGTGTGTGTGTGTGTACCAGAGGGCACTGCTTTCCACATTAGCATTAGAGACAGGGTCTCTCACTGAACTTAAAGTTAACCTATTTGGCTAGACTGGCAGGCCAGCAAGCCCCGGGGATAGTCTCCTGTCTCCACCCCATCCCTATCCCTGTGCTCGGGTTCCAGTCACGGGCAGCCACTCCTAACTGCTTATGTGGATGCTGGGGATTGAACTCAGGTCTGCATGCCTGTACTACCAGCACGTTACTGACTGAGCCATTTCCCCAGCCTCTAATTAGTAATTCTTATGTGCAAACACAAGAACTCTTTATAAATGGCTTTTAAGGCAATAAGGACAAATGGTCTATAATAATTAGAAGGAACAGATATTGATCAGTGACTTAGCAGAAGGAGAATTATAAATTTGTATAAATTTGAGGCCCAGCCTGGGCTACATATAAAACCCTGTCTTAGGAAAAAGAAAAAACAAAAAACAAACAAACAAAAAAACCTAGCTGAGGCAGTAGGATTAGTACAGGGCTTGCTTGGGCTACAGTGTGAGTTCAATGCCAGACTGGACAACTTAGCAAGACCATATCTCAAGATTATAAAGTAGAGTCTGGAGAGATGGCTCTGTGGTTTAGAGTACCGACTGCTCTTGCAGAGGACCCAAGGTCAATTCTTAGCACCCGCATGGCATCTCACAACCATCTGTAACTCCAGACCCAGGGGATTTGACACCCTCCTCTGGCCTCTACAGGCACATGGTGCACAGGTACACATGCAGATAGAAGTCCCATCCACATAGCATGAAAGTAAAGAGGCCTTTAAAATGATAATAGAGACTTAAAAGTGAAAAACTAGAAACCTGAGGATGCAGTTCAACAGCAGAGCACTTCCCCTCCCTCTCCCCGCCCCTAGCCATGCCCTCCTCACAAAAAGGAAAGAAGGAAGGAAAGAAAGAAAGAAAGAAAGAAAGAAAGAAAGAAAGGGAGAAAGAAAGAAAGAAAGGGAGAAAGAAATGGAGAAATTAATCAATCAATCAATCAATCAATCAATTAATTAATTAGTGAAGTTGCTCGGAAGAGTTGCTATCATCACAGGTATAAATTCAAACAACTCTGCCCTGGCTAATGACAGAAGCTGTAGCATTTATGTGAGCCCCCATGTGTGTCATGGGCCAGGCAAGCCCATTTGAAATCAAAGAGGCTGATTTCCAAGCACAGGGCACAGGCCCACCCAGATCCTGTGCTGAAACAGCAGGACCCTGTTTCAGACCTTTGCTGACAGTGACCAGGTTTTAATGAGTTAAATCTCCAGCCTGGCTCTGGTTCTCCTCTGGTGGGCACAACGACCCACAGAGAGGCTTCGAAGCGCCTCTTCCCTAAGCTCCCAGGGTACACACTGAAGATGACCCGCCCTTTGGAATTTACAGCAGCAACTCCGGCAGCTGTTTTATATTTATTTCCATGGTTGGGCCGTTTCAATTGGGGACTCTTATTCATTATATTAGCAAATATTTGTTAAAGGATCAAGCATGGGGTAAGGTCTGTTTGCCCGGATAGTAATTAAGGCAGTGAATGTACCAGGGTCAGAAGAAGACAGGGTCGGCCTGGATGCTCAAGCTGCTGTGTGTTGCTTCGAAAGATGCATGGGTCTCTCTGAGCCACATGTGGCCCAGGTGCACATATGCATGCCAGTCTTGTTCCCACTACTCTAAGGAGTAAATAAGATGCAGCATATGTGGAGAAAACATTTTTAAGAACAGACTCTATTTGCTTTGCTTTTAGCAAGTTCCTTCCCTACAACACAGGCCAAAGCCTTTTTTATTTTTCAGATTGTCATTTTCAAAGTGAATTTTAATTTTAAGACATTTCTTGCTAGGTGGTGATGGCCCACACCTTTAGTCCCAGCACTTAGGAGGCAGAGGCAGGCGGCTCTGAGTTTAGCCTGGTCTACAAAGCAAGTTTCAGGACAGCCAGAGCTACACAGAGAAATCCTGTCTCACTGTGTGTGTGTGTGGGGGGGGGGGGATTTCTCAGACAACAAATTGGTTCATGCAAACACTGTGGTGAGGATTGGATTGGAGAAGAGAATACAACAAAACCCTTTCTTTTTCTACCAGGTAACTGTGAAGTTCTCCATATCATTACCTTTTTCTTGTTCTGTATTTATTTTTCAAGTCAATACAATACAAATAGGCTGGACACCAGATAGATACTATATTAAAACTGTCCTGGCATTGAAGATGTGTACACATTTGTCACACCAGTGCTTGGAAGCTGAGGAAGAAGGATTGCCTGGACATTACATAATAAGTTCTAGGCCAGACTAGGCTGCACATAAAGCAGTTCAATTTTTTAAAAAATATACTGTATAGGGTTTTGATTATATCTAATACATCTAACACAGCTCTTACCCCTGAGGTTACCAACCAGTGCTTGGCACAATTCATAATTACTCCCCAGAAGGGCTGTGTGGTTGGCAGCTGCTGGCCCTTTACTTGCCCACAGAGAAAGATGAACCTTTAAGATGTGACTCCAGAGTCTTTGTTCCCTTGGGCATACTGTGTCCCCAGCACTAAGTGGGAATAATCCAAATTGTCACAAAATGAAGATGCCACCCTAAACCCTGGCTCCAAACAAACAAACAAGCCAGATGGTGGTGCATGCCTTTAATCCCAGCATGCAGGAGTCACAGACAGGTAGATCTCTGTGAGTTCAAGGACAGCCTATCTAGATAGTGAGTTCTAGGCCAAGGTTACAATAACAAGACCCTGCCTCCAAAAAAAAAAAAAAAAGGCGGGCAGTGGTAGTACATTAGTACATGCCTTTAATCCCAGCACTTAGAAGGCAGAGGCAGGTGGATCTCTGTGAGTTCGAGGCCAGCCTGGTCTCCAAAGCAAGTTCCAGGAAAGGCGCAAAGCTACACAGAGAAACCCTGTCTCAGGAAAAAATAAATAAATAAATAAAAGGATGCTTGGCATATTCAAACATGAAGCAGAAACTTCGTTTGTAAGTAAACACCTTCATTATATTTCCTATCCTAATGTTGTGGGATATTTTGATCACATTCTAACAATAAGGCTTGCTTTGAATCAGAAGGTGAAGGTAGCCACTAGGGGGCCAAAATTAACCATAGAGGTTTTGGAGGACTGAGGACAAGATAGAGAGACAGGAAGTAGTAAGGTGGGGATTAGAGAGAATCTCGGCCCTTTTGGATGGAGGAACAAAAGAGATAACAGGTCACTGGTGGCTTCTCTGAAGCTTCTCTGATCCTTCAGATATTACCCTGATATCTGATTCTTGAATTTTCATTGATAAAGAATAATTAGATAAATGCTTCATCCTGCATCATGGATTCTGTACAAAATTGCTAGTTCAGTGCCTTTGGCCCCTGACAAGGCTGTGTCTGTTACAGTACTGAATGTATGAACTGAGGCTGTGAAGTTCCAGGACCCCCAGGAGTCCCTCCCTGCACTGATGTTCCATCCCACACCGAGCACACCTGTGGCTTCTGCAGTGTGAATTCCCTCTGCTTCTCCTCTACCTGCTTCTCCCACTGCAGTAATCCTTATCCTCTTCATGTTTCTTTCTAGAATGAAATTTCTTTCTGAAGCTCTGTACCTCTTTTATTCTTGTGTTCTTAGCTAGCTTCAGCCAGCCCTGTCCAGAACTTGGGGCTCAAGCATGACCACACCCTGGCTCTGATTTTTTTAAAAATGTACATTGATGTGTTGCCTGCACATATATCTGGGTGTGTGGGTGTTAGATTCCTGGAACTGGAGTTTACAGACAGTTGTGAGGTGCCATGTAGGTGCTGGGAAATGAACCCTCTGGAAGAGCAGCCTGTGCTCTTAACCGCTGAACCATCTCTCCTGGCTCTGATTCTTAATCACCTGGAAAAATCTAGAAACAGCCCATCCCCTTGGATTTGACCTGTCCCCAGACAAGCCCACTAATGCCTCTAGGCCTCCCTCTCAGGATTGTGTTTCCTCACCCAGACAACCCTGGACTTCCAACAGTACCTCCCTTCCACCTGGCACTTCTCCTTTCTCTAATTGCTTATTTTGTGCATCTCTTGCCTCCAGACTAGACCTCAATGTCTTGAAGAAGGAGGGTCCCCAGAGCAAGAAGACCCTGGAGAGAACCTAATAAGTGCCAAATGCAAAAAGGTTGAAGTCACCGGTTGAGACAATCCACATAAACTACATCGGAGCTTTGGGCCTGTGAAAACATCAGTTGGATGTTATCTCCTGGGAGAGACTGACAGCATGTAATTCTTAGCTCCTCTTCACCTTAATGCTCAAGTGACTCCAGGAAGCAACCTGGGGTGAGAGAGGGCACAGCTCCACCAAGTCATGGGCACAAGGCTCTAAAATCTCTTCCAGAGGAAACCTTTATTCCACCTTTAACACAGCTTTCTGGTGACATAGGAAACTTCCCACTACTGGCAGACAAGGTGGAAGTCTCTTGCTGAGGAACTACAGCATCTCACAGTGGCTCAGTGGTGGTGGTGGTGGTGGTGACACACGCCCTTAGTCCCTTTACTCACACTTGGGAGGAAATGGCAGGTGGATCTCTGTGAGTTCAAGACCAGGCTGGTCTACAGAGTGAGTTCCAGGACAGCCAGGGCTACATAGAGAAATCATGTCTCAAACAAAAAGTTCAAGACCCTGGGTCCTGTCCTTAGCTCCAGAGTGTACGGAGTGGGGGTGGGGGAGTGATAAGCTCTCTAAGTTTCAATGTCCTTACTGTAAAAAAGAAAAAAAAAAAAATGACTTCATCACATGGCTTGGATGCGGAGTAGGAGGGAAGAGAAGAAGAGGATGAGGAAGGAGAGCATCTCTGGGTCTGGGGAACATGTCCAGGACAGACTTGACCACAGGAGAGGTCCACACACCTGTGTGACACACTGTGTACCTGCTCACGTCACCATGGTTACAGATCTGAAGGTCCTTATATGTCCAATGCGAAGCACTACCTCCTGCCCACCAATCAGACTCGTCTCTGTTTTAAAAGGCAGCTGCAGAGAGATTCCTGAGATCCTGTGACCAGTGAGATGCTCCTTCTGCATCCTCCACTCCCTTCACCCTTTCCTCCTCCTTCACTGCAGAGCCCAACTCTAGCTTTCTTTCCTCTCCTCCTCCTCTTCTTCCCTCTCTCTCTTCCTCCCTCCTTTCTTGCCAAGGTCATGTGATGAAGCCCAAGCTGTCTTAGACTCATGCATGACCCTCCTGCCTCACTCTCATAAGTACTACAATTACAGTCCTGTGCCACACATCTGGCGGCTGTAGGGTTTTTGTTTAGCTTTGGACTTTATCGTGATGCGAATCTTCTCTGGGCAGAAATGTCCATTAAAAGACGGAGTGTTTTGAAGACTCCATGAACTTGGAGAAGGTAAGTGTCTGTGCTATGCCTGGCTTCCTCAAGAATTTCTCAAAAACTGAATTCACTTTAAGCATTAAGAGTAAATTCTGGGGGCTAGAGAGATAGCTCAGTGGTTAGGAGCACCGATTGCTTTTCCAGAGAGCTCAGATTTCATGTCCAGCACCCACATGGCAGCTCACAAGTGTCTGTAACTGCAGGTCCAGGGGATCTGATACTGAATGTCCTCTTCTGACCTCTGTAGATAATAATGATAATAATAATGATAATAATAATAATAATAATAATAATAATAATAATGGGAGTATATCCCAGGGCTTAATAACTTACCTTTGTGAAAGAAAACCTGTTCAGTAAGCCCAGGGTTCTGGGTTCCAGTCCTTAGCACTTAAAAAAAAAAAGAATGGCTTCTAATCAATTTTTTAAAATTAGACTCCAACATCTGGGGGTGAAACTTGGTGATAGAATTATTTGGTTCAAGTGCACTTTATATTGAATTCAAACAGCATGCGTGCACGTGCGCGCATGTGCGCGCACACACACACACACACACACACACACACACATATACACACATACACACATGGGGGGGGGATTAAGCCACAAACAACAACAACGAGACTTCTGTGTCTCCATAACCCTTTGTAATGTATGAGAGGGAACCTGAATGGAACATGAAAGCACAGACCACTTGGTAGCTTTTCGTCCCTATCCTCCCCCAGTTTATAAGCAACCTCAGAAGTGAAATGAGCCCTGAACCCTGCAGACACAAGCCCTGGAGACTGGCAAAGGCATGAGGTGTATGCATGGTCCACTAGAACACAAACCTGGAGTCCTGCCAGAAGCTCCTGTGGAACTTGCTTGTTCGTCACTTAAAAAACTTTTTTTTTACTTAATTTGTGTCACTCGGTGTAAGGTTGTCAAGTTCCCTTGGAACTGGGGTTACAGACAGTTGTGAGCTGCTGTATGGGTGTGGAGAATTGAACCCAGGTCCTCTGGAAGGATGGCAAATGCTCTTAACCACTGAGCCATCTCTCCAACCCGCCTTGTTCATCACTCTTAAATTGTCCTAGCCACTCCTCTGAAAGGGAGAAGAAATACACCTGATTTCATCCACTCTTCCGGCCATCACCCACAAAAGGAAGGCTTCAGATCCACCATGCAGACGTTGCCCGTTGTTCATCACATCCGCCCGTTCCTCTACTTGGCTCTAGCTAATTGATCTTCTCCTCCCGCATGATAGGACTCCAACCCTTCAACCAGGGGAAAGGGGCTTCTAAAAAATAGGTTACAAATGGCCTTACTAAGTGTTCTTTTTGTTGTTGTTTCTCAAGACAGGGTTTCTCTGTGTAGCTCTGGCTGTCCTGGAACTCACTCTGTAGAGCAGGCTGGCCTTGAACTCACAAAGATCCACCTGCCTCTGCCTCCCGAGTGCTGGGATTCAAGGTTTGATGTTTCCCTTCTTGCTTTCAGAGTCTGTTCTCGGCTTTGATCTGCTGGAGAGCACACTGATTGGTGGCCTTTCTTTCCTCCAGCCGGCAGCCCATGGTCAACTAACCCTTCAGTCACCACCAGCTTTTGGTTTTTCTTCCATGGCTCACTCTCTGACGGCCTGTCATAAAACAGAAATCCTCTAACTTCACTCAGAAAATCCCATGAGGGATCTCAATGGCTGGGATGCCTGGTAGCATCCCAGGGTCCAAGAAGGACCTGAGATCGGGAAAGGATCTGTGTGTGTTCTCCCCTGGGGGGGGAGTGCCAGTCCTGAAATTTGTAGCTGCTGGAGGAAAAACAGGCTGCATGGCCTTTGAGCACCTGTGTTAACAGACCACCAACGTCTACAGCATTTCTCCACAAGATACATTGGTTTGCTATCCCCACTGCAACTGACAGACTTCATCCTCCAGCAGAAACCCACGGGGTCAGCACATGTAGACAAAATGGAACCTTCCCCAAATGATACCTTGGGACTAAGCATCCTCATGAGAGTCCCTGAGAAACATCTGTCTTCTGACATGATTTCAACAGCCACAATTCATTTGAGACCTGGGCACAGAAGAGACAGGGGTCACTCCACGCAGTCTGGATGACTAGTTTTTTAAAACACCAACAGTAAATAGCCTGGGGCTATGTCATAAAATCCTATCTCCAAACCCAAACCCCAAACCTAAAAGCCAGGAAAAACAATCTAGTCAGTGACTTTCTTCCAGATGCTGTTCCTTTCCTTCTGCACCCAGGAGGGCAGTGTCCTGTGTTCCTTCTGCTTTCTGCCATCACTTCCTGGGATTAAAGGCTCTTGTTACCACGCCTGGCTGTTCCCAGTGTGGCTTTGAACCCTGAGGAGGAGGGCAGTGTCCTGTGTTCCTCTGCTTTGTAGAGTGAAGTGTAGCACAGAGAAAGCCCACCTCACAGATGAATAGATTTGGCATCAGGGCATACATCATTTTAATTACTGTCAAATATTACCAAAGACCTGGATATAAAGGGAAGTCACTACATGGTGGGGCAGGCAAGAGGGAAGACAGTCCTAAGTTTCAGTGTTTCCTTGGTCTGTTTGGTGCCTTATGATGTTCCTTTTGAACTAGATTGCACCTTGTACTCCACAGGAGAAAGGCAGCTTATATTAGCCATGTAATGCCTGTTTCTTGACGAATAAGTGCCACTTTTCCTTCTTTCTCTTAGAGTACTCCAGGCACATGCTAGGTCAGAGGAAGCACTGTTCCACATGACAGTTTGATACTCTCGATGGACAGAAGTTCTGCCATCTTTAGCCTATGATATTCAAAGTCACCTTGGGCACTCTCCATCTCAGTCGTGAAGCATGGGAGAAAACCATGGAGACACCCCAATGTCCCCTGGAGTCATTTCTACACAGAGGCCTATGTACGAGCCATGTCATCAACAGTTGATTGTCAGGAGATTAGCCACAAGGCAACACATAGCTGCAAGAGAAGCTGGGCAAAGCCAACTAGCTGGGTACCCAGGAAGAAGAGACGAATTATTGGGAAGCAGCTGATAGTCTCTGCCCACATCTTCTAAACTCCCAAGGCAAGAAAAAACATAATGTCAGCCTGTGGTACAGGGTTTATTAGGGTCAAGGGTACCAGAAATAGGAATGAGGAGGTGAATGAGCATGGGTGGTGAGAAGGCAAGGTTGCTGTCCATCATGTGTCACACGCCTTAAGAAGACACCCCAGGAGGATGATGCTACCTGAGCTGTTCACACGTCTGACAAGTTCTCACTGGCGACCCATAGTATAAAGGAGAACAGATCTATGTGACACACAGAGGAATGGAAACTGAGTCTCAGCTACAGACATGGCAATCGCAGAACTTCCTTACAGAGTTAGCTCTGAAGGAAAGAATGGAAGTAGTTCATTTCAGATCGTGGAGCTATGCAAATTCAAAATCAGAAACCACACCCACACATGCAAAAGTTGTAGCTCAATTCTTAACAAGTCTTATTGATAAAAACAAACTCAGGGCCAGGTATTGGGGTGAACACTAAAAGATCAGAGAGACAGAACAGGCCACAGCTACCTCACCTCACCAGTTCCTCAGCTGATCCTGTTTCCTCAGACTGGAAACCTCTGTCTGAGTCCTCATCTGAATGAATCTCAGCTAAACTGTGCTGCTCAAAGTCTAAAAGCTTAACCAGGCTCTAGTTCCTGGTCCTCATGCCTTATATACCTTTCTGCTTTCTGCCATCACTTCCTGGGATTAAAGGCTCTTGTTACTACGCCTGGCTGTTTCCAGCATGGCTCTGAACTCACAGAGATCCAGATAGATCTCTGCCTCTGGAATGGTAGGATTAAAGGCGTGTGTGTGACCATTTCCTGGCCTCTATATCTAGAGGCTGTTCTGTTCTCTGACCTCAGATAACTTTATTAGGGTGCATAATATTTTGGGGAACACAATATCACTACAAAAACCCAGGAGTAAAACTGCAGTCATTCACTCCCTAAGTTGAAGGATCCATTGCCATATCACAACCACTGCTGGCATCAAAAGGTCCTGGGTGGGGCCAGTCATTTGTTCACTGTGTGAACTTACAGGCTGGCTTAAATTTGGGCCCCAAATGCTATATAACTTTGAACTAATGAAGCTACTGTGCACGACCTGCCTGACAGTCTTATTGTGCATTTTTTCCACATGCCTCCTCCCATGAGGTCAGGGTGAGACCCCAGGCAGCATTCCATCACCAGCATCCATGACATAGTAGGAGATTCATCATTGATGTGCCGAGTGCTAGGCCTTAGTGCTGCCCAGCATAATTTAGGGGCTAACTGAACACTGCAGAATCAGGGTCAGCAATGCCCACCACAGCTGCTCTGACATGCCCCTCACACCATCTGATGGAATGAAAGGCTTGAGATATGGAGTCAAGCTGCTCTGCTTGCCACGAACCAGCTCTGAGCACTTAGGCAACTTACCTAACTCCTCTGGATGTTAAGTATCCATTCAGCAAAATGTCAAATAGAAAACATTGCATACACTTTATATTATGTTTATCTTCCCAATGCCAGGATGAACTCCACGGTCTTTCCCAGGCTAGCCAAGCACTCTACTATGGAGCTACTCCTGACCCTGTATCCTTATCTAAAGCTATTTCATATACTGTTATAAAGTTTCAAGTGATAACTGCTTTACTGGCTGCCATATGCAAGATAATGTATGTATTCTACATTTCACACTTCTGACTGTTCATCGAGCTGACCTCCTTTTCCATGTGCTCCATTTTAGAGAAGAGAAAACTTGGCCTTTTAAGATTAGATTAAGGCCAGGTGGTGGCTCATGCCTTTAATTCCAACACTCAGAAGGCAGGGACAGGCTGATCTCTGAGTTTGAGGCTAGCCTGGTCTACAGAGTGAATTCCAGGACAACCAAGGCTATACAGAGGAATCCTGTCTCAGAAAAAAAATCAATTAAGTGGTCAAGAACAGAGAGTTAATATAAGTACAGCAGGGGCTAGAGAGACAGCTCAGTCACTAAGATCACTGACTGCTCGTGCAGAGAACCCAGGTTCAATTCCCAGCACCCACATGGTTGCCACAACCACCTGTAACTCCAGTTTCAGGGGATCCAGTGTCTTCTTCTGGCCTCCATGGGCAGCAGGCCCCTATGTGGTACATACACATACCTGCAAGCAAAACACTCATACCTATAAAATAAAGTAAACCAATCCCCCCAAAAGTGTTTTTAAAGAAGTGAATATTGTGAAGCAGGATAATCCCAAATTCAGGGACACAATAGACTTTTTGTGAGGCCCTGTTCCAAGAAACAAAGATGATGTAGAAGTGTGCACATGAAGCGGCAGTACCGAGAAGGTGGAGACAGAAAGCTCAGGAATTCAGAGCTAGCTTCAGCTACATGTGAACATGAGACTAGCCTGGGCTATTTGAGTCTCTTGTCTTCAAAAAAAAAAAAAAATCCAAATATTTAATTAGAACTAAATAAAAATTTAATGAAGTAGAATTATGATTTAGACTTAGAGATTGCTCATCCCAACTTCATAGTCTTAGTTGCTAGATTATTCTAAGAATATAAAACAAGTTAGGCAAACTCATAGTACTTCAGTTTGAGAAATCCATGGAGCCTATTAAATGAGCAAAGGAATTTTATTAGGGGTTAACTCACAACTATGGGACATTTACCGTAGGGTCAGGGAAAGCTGAGTTATGTCCCACACTGATCTGCCTGGTCCAAGATCTTAGCATCCAAACCAAGAGAGATCCGCTTATGTTGTATCCCAGGTCTTAAGAGTCTCCCAAGCGGCCACATCCCAGGGCCGTGTACTTCAAAGTCATAGGCAGGTGTAACAGTTACCTGCTACCTCACTGGTGGCGGTGCTTCAAGGTCATAGCTAGAACAGCGACCCACTACAGTACTGAGCCTTCAGAAGACATTGGAGAGATATTAGTTTTCTCTCCTTTTCCTACATTGTTGTTTTTACTTCCTATGTTAGCGTTTTCTTTCTGGACTCAACGTATGCTGTATTTACATTTGGCTTATTTTCTATTCCCACCAGCTTAGGCAATACATTTTTACTGACTGTCTACTATGCATTCTGCCCCATGCCAGATGCCGGTGTTCAGTCATGAGCAAAAAGAAAAATTTGTCAAATCCCACCAGCATCCTCCAGTAGTCTGAACTTGGAGGCTGAGCCATGCCGCTCTTCTTGAAGATGGATTAGACCACAGCATTGGTGACTGTAATATTACGTTACCTTGGACACCAAGCAATTAGCAAGTAATTAAATCTCCACTGGTCTGAATACACCTGCAGCCAAGCTGTCTGCAGACGTTCTCTTACACTCACTAATTAGCATGGGTTGAATGACAGGATAATCAGAAAGAGAACACCTCTTCCTGGAGACTGAGGGCAGATGATGGGGAAAGTGGAATGTGCTTTGAACGCTTTTCACTCGGGTATTTTTTCAGTGCACAGTGGATGGGCCCATTGTTTATCAATATTAGTGTCTCCAGCAGAAAACACACCGAGGGGGGAAAATCACTAGATGCCGATATTCATACCCATCCTTTCAACATCACAAAAAACCGTTGGCAGTGTCTGTTGCCTAGTCACTATCTGAATGAATACTCACAATGGTGACTAGTAGTCAATGCACCAACACTTGATTCAGAAAAGACGCTCTTCTCTATCTATTCAGGAAACCACAGTCTTGAGGCTGGCTGTGGTGACTTACTCCTATCATTTCGGTATTCAGGAAACTGAGGTGGGGGTTCAGAAATTCAAGGCCAGCCTGCACAATACATCAAAACCTTGCCTAAGAGCAGGGCTGTTTGAATGTTGTGGGGGTGGGGAGGTGAGGGGGGGGGGGGGGTGATTAAGTCTTAGTTTATGATCCCTTAACTATAAGCACACTACAAAAGGACAGAAGCACTTCGGTCCCTTTCTTCCAATTCACTTTAGTGTCTATTTCAAGAGAGTCTAACATCAGCCTAGAAATGTGGGTCTAGTGGCGTGAGTAGGGTTTTGACTGGAGACTACTTTTCTTAATAAATGGAGAAAAATACCCAAAAGATCTTTAGAAATTATATTTGCCCTTTTGAAAATGCCTTAGCTTTTTGACTAACAAGTGCATTTTAAAATGTTGGTGAGAAGTTTGTGTTACCCTTGTGTTTTCTTCCACTTACAAGTCTACAAAATATCTCCATCGGTTCATGCCTGTGATTCTAGCACATGGGAGGCTGAGGCAGGAGTATCTTGAGTTTGAGGCTAGCCTGGCCTACAGAGAGACCCTGTTTCCACTAGATGGAGTGGGGCTCTCCATGGGTGACAAAACCGCAGAGTTGGGTAGGTGACTCACTCCGCACACTGTGTTAGGCCTGTCATTACTGTGTGGCCTCACTCATCCACCCACAGCCCAGCTGGGATCCAGCCTTGCATCCAAGTCTCAGTCAGCATAGACGCAGTCACAAGTTCATACAGATGCAAGATAAAGCAAGATGTCCTGAGAGCCCATTCTCGATTGTAAATGTCTATTATTCAAGATATTTGTGGGCCCTTTGACAAATGCTCAATGGGCAAACTTCAGTGTTCCTGGCGCCAAAGAAACTTAGCTTAATGCTAAAGCAGAAAAGCATTCCCCAGATATTGGTGACTTTATTGGACAAAGTGGAGCATGCCTGTACTCACAGAAGAAAAACACCATTATTTTCTGTTTCAGAGACGGTGCTGCCCTAGAAAGGGAACGTATTTGAAGTGGCAAATGTAGGCATTTCAGGCAAATGTGTACTTGGTCTTCAAATGAACAGCTTTCAAAATGATCTTGGTTAAGCTGCCTTTTATTTTTATCTTTTATTCCCCTACAATGCCAGCTGAGGTTACCCATCTCCCAACAGCTTCCAAATGGACCAGTAATTGTAAGGCTCGGTGATTTAATTAGACTCATTCTAAACACGCACATTTTTATCAATTAGTTAATGGGCTAAAGAGAACCCCTTTGTTGGAGCCAGGTCATTTGGAAGCTAGAGGCTTCTTGAGGGCAAGAAGCTGAAAAACAGCCGCGTTAATATCTGTAATTAACCTCGCGAGTCCTAGGTTGTTCAATTAAGAATGGCCTCTCTTCCCTCCCATATGCCTTTTGTCGGATGGAGTTTTAATGTGAAAAATAGTCACTGAAGAAAAATGAATCGAAAAGAAGGCTTTCCTCTCACCAAAAAAAAAAAAAAAAAAAAAAAAACTAGACCAAAACACCAAACCCAATAACCCACGCCCCCCCCCCCCCCACACACAAATGCTTCATACATGTCATACCATGGGGCTGTTCATGGGTAGCATTCCTAAAAATAGTATTTCTGGGTTTTTTTCTGATCAGCAAAGCAATACCAGGAAGTACTTTAAAACAGGATTTTGTCTTATCACATGAGCTAGTTCTAAATCTGGGAAATGGGCTGTACTCCTGAGAATATTAGCCTATGGTTACTTTTCGTGATCATTGCCTTCTGCTTCACTGGCTTGGAGAATTCCATTTGTTAGCTTCCCGTGAGGTGCCCTTCCGTCTCACACCTGTGGTCACCATAAATAAGTACTAGACACATGAAGCAGTAGTTTTGTTCACAAGCTGGACTCGCCTTCTGGTCTTGAAAGAAACTCACGGGCAAGCGGCAAGCTGCACAGGCTTATTCGAGTTTGCTGGTGACTGATTACAGTCTGAAGCAGCCCTACACACACAGTAGTACTGACCAAAAAAATTATCTGTGAGGAAGGGATTAAACAACTTACAAATATATGAAACACCCCATTGATCAGTCAGAGGGGGGAAAAGTCATTCTCTCAAAGGAAAACATCACTTTTTTTTAAAAAAAAAAAAAACTAAATCTAAATCTCTATTGTTCAGCATCATGGGAATTTTGAATTTAGAGGAAAAGGATACATTCACTTTGAAGCCAAGCACTTCAAAATAGTAGCAGTTACAGAGATAATGCCTTGTTTTCCTGCCTGGTTAGAATGTATTCAGAGATGAAAAAAAAAAAAAAGATATAATTTTTTTTTTTAGAAATATGCAAAACAGAGAAAAATGCCACTTGTTTTAAGAATTTTTACAAGAAAAGAGCACTGGCTAGTGTTTGAAAAAAAAAAACCAAACAAAAACAAAAACAAAAAACCAAACAAACCTGAATTCTTTCAGGCATCCATCTCAAACCCTGAATCCTATCTAGTGTTCATTCACCCCAATTAAAGACCAAAGCAGGTGGCAGAAATAGCCACCCCCCGGCTCCTACTGTAACCACGCTCCCATATCGGCGGTTCTGACCAGTACCAAGCAGCTCGCGTTTATTGTTACGGTCAACAATTATATTGTGCCTGCTCAGCAAACAGGCTGCTCTGCCGAGCTTCATAAATGTCCCCTTTGTTTCCTTCATCATTAGACAGACATTCGTTCTGTACAATGTCCAACTTCCAGACAGGTGGAATAAGGAGGTGGCATCTGTCTAAATATTGAATGCCGCGCTTCCTCCATCTGCTGTAATAACAGCGCTGGGTCTGCCTGGCTTCGGTTATCCTCTTCTGCGTACAACCAGCCAGCCATATGCCATGTATACCGCACGTGCCACCAGAGCGACAGGGTCTGTATTGCAGCCTCTGAGCTAGTAGCCAAACAAGTTGGGGAAAGAAGAGGTGGAGGTTGGAGGTCAGGCAAGGGCAGGCATCAGCAGGTGATGGCCCGTACAGCCGCGGAGGGAGTGCGGAGAGCCAATAGAATAGGCCTTCAGAAGTCAATGCCGCCATAGAACACACTGCCAATCACATTTTACAGGGCATACCTTCCAAGCTAGGCAAATAAGAAGATTTAGAGCACATGGCAGTGCATCATGTATAATCCTGTCTTAGCCCAGCATGGCTTAGTGATAGTTCAGTGACAGATGATGAGCACATGACAGCTGCGGGATCTTATACAAACGCGTTCGGCAAAATTAAAATTAAATTAGTGACACACGTGTACACACTGGTTGTGCAACAGTTACACAATCTGTTTGAGGCCCTCCCCAGACTCTCCCACTAGGCCTAATGTGCAGGGTCCAGCTGAAGCGTTTTCAAAAGGCACCTGGAAATTGGTCATAGCTGGGATGAGTCTCTGCCTTGGGCAAAGGAGGAGTTCAAAAGAACTCTTAAGACAAAAGTGCTCAGGTTTCTGCCCACAGAAATAGCCGGGTGGAGTGACGTTTCCAATTGGCCTAATTAGAATTCACTGGGGGCTTGCAAATCAGAAGCAGAAAGCTAACAAGGAAGTAGGTGTATGGGGCCTGGCTGAAATTACCTACTGTCTTACTCCTTTGGTCTATAATCTTAAACTGTTTTATTATTGATATTTTGTACATTTTATAGAAACACTAATGTCTGCACTTGAGAACTCTAATTTTAGTTAACTTCCACTATTTTAAATGTCTGCTACAGATTATGAGCATTCTTTCATTCATCTGCAGATTTGTTTGGGGCAATTTATTATGAGAGAGGATTTCCAAAATTATGCTTCTCCACGAAACCTTATAAAATGTTACTTATTTTCATAAATTTAATTTTCACTTTTCTACTTCTATGACTTTCCTTTGACCCAACTCACTTCAGACGTGATCATGTTTTGTGTTTGCTTACACTTCAGCTCACAGGTTAATAAAAACCCACTGGCTGAGCAAAACTGTTACAGAAAAGGGGAAGCAGGGTCTGGAGAGCTGGCTCAGCTTTTCAGAATGCATGCTGCTGCTCTTGGAGGGAGCCTGCGTTCTGCTCTCAGCATCCACATTAGGCCCAGCTCACACGCGCCTATATCTCCAGTTTCAGGGAATCTGATACCTTCTTCTGGCCTGGCAGGTCAGTTCTGCGGTGTTCAGGCGCCAGTACTGTGTATAAGCATTGATATCTTTGCTTCCTTGGCAGCCTGCATAGCAACTTCTGAAAGCTAGCTGGTACAGAGGACGTTTTCCAGTCAGTTCCAGCTTGATTTCTCCATGTCCTACAACCAAAGTGTGTCAGGTTTTCAGTACCAATCTTATCTCCTAGTTATATGGGTAACTAAAGAGCAACGGCAAAGGCTGGTCCAACTCTGATTTTCCATCCATTGGATGATTACCCTTGACACCTGAATGCTGTCCTATAAAAATGGATCTGTGCATTTTTCTATTTGTATATGTGTGTGTATGTATATATACACATATATATATATTTTTTTTTAAAGATTTATTTATTTATTATGTACACAGTGTTCTGTCTGCACATATCCCTGCAGGCCAGAAGAGGGCGCCAGATCTCATTACAGATGGTTGTGAGCCACCATGTGGTTGCTGGGAATTGAACTCAGGACCTTTGGAAGAATAAGCAGTGCTCTTAACCTCTGAGCCATCTCTCCAGCCCCAAAAACTTCACTTTTCTTTTTTTTTTTTTGAGCTGAGGATCGAACCCAGGGCCTTGCGCTTGCTAGGCAAGCACTCTACCACTGAGCTAAAACCCCAAAAACCCCAACCCTCTTTCCCTCTTTTTTTTTTTTTTTTTTTTTTTTTTACAGTATATGTATTTGTGTGTGTATATGCACATGAGTACAAACATCTCCAGAAGCCAGAAGTGGTGTAATAGTGATCACTGTAATGTGGATAACCAACCACTTTCTGACTGGATTTTAGGCCTGCTTCATGGGAGGGAATTCATGCCTGGTTCTGCAAACCCATGAAAAACCTTGGCTTGGGAGGTCACAGGCCTTAGGGGAACTTTTTACTGTTGTTCTGCAGAGTGGTTATGTTGTCAAACTACTTTCTAAATATTCATGTTTTTTTTAAATTATTTGTGTTTTATTTTATGTCCATTGGTGTTATACTTGTATTCATGCCTGTGTGAGGGCATCAGATTTCCTGCAGCTGGAGTTACAGACAGTAGTGAGCTGCTATGAAGGTGCTGGGAATTGAACCCCAGTCCTCCAGAAGAGAAGCCTGTGCTCTGAACTGCTGAGCCATCTCTCCAGCCCCTCAATATTCATGTTTATACCCACAGATGTTGCTGCTTTCAACCTTGGTCAGAGAGATTTTTCTCTTTTTGTGTGGTTTTGTTGTTTGTTATTGTTGAGACAGGGTCTTGCTAGATCATTCCTAGCTGGCCTGGAAATCACTTTGTCAGCTAGGCTGCCCTCAGACTCAAAGATCACCTGCCTCTTCCTTGGAAGAGCTGGGATTAAAAGCCTATGCCACCACACCTAGCAAGAAACTTCTTTTTGTGGAGGGCAGTAGTTAATACAGAGACATCTATATCAGTTCCTACCACAATGCTCAAGGAAGATTGCAGTTAATGGCTGCTGAAAGGGGAGATTTGGTAGTATAGATGCTGCTAGGTTGCCTGTGTGCCAGTGCATGTCCCCACACTCATGCACATACAGGCAACACTAAATGCACTCTGAGTTACAGAAGAGGAGGAGGAAGATGAGGACACGAATTTGTGTGGTGTGGCTCTAAGGACACTTAGGTCAGACCCACAAGGAAGGGAGCATGTAATAAAAACAAACTGTATACACATAATATCACCCGAAAGAAATTAGAGTTGAGGGTGACAGGCTCTATCTATAATTAGAATTAGAAGCAATGAAGATAAAGTTTCTTCAAAACTGATACAAACTATATAAAAAAAAAATTACCAACTAGATCCTAAATATAGAGCTTAGGTTAGTAATTGGGTTGATGAGGTAGCCATGTTTGGCATTGCTGAGACCAATAATGGTAGGGGTTCTGTTGTGAAATATTACTTTAAGATGTGTTACATTTGTTTATGCTGTGGAACATTTGCTTAATGATGCAAACATGTGTTGCATTCTTTTATGTTGCATTCGTTTAACTCTGTGAAGCTGTGCTACTTTGCCTGTCTAAAATACTTGATTGGTCTAATAAAGAGCTGAATGGCCAATAGCAAGGCAGGAGAAAGCATAGGTGGGGGCTGGTGGGCAGAGAGAATAAATAGAAGGAGAAATCTGGGAGAAGATCAAGGAGCAAGAGAAAGAGAAGGAGAGGAGGATGCCAGGGGCCAGCCACCCAGTTACACAGCAAGTCACGGAGAAAGAAGTAATGAAAGGTATACAGGAATAAAGGAAGATAAAGGCCCAGAGGTGGTTGGGGATTTAGCTCAGTGGTAGAGTGCCCGGGGTTTGATCCTCAGCTTAAAAAAAAAAAAAAAAAAAAAAAAAAGCCGGGCGGTGGTGGCACATGCCTTTAATCCCAGCACTGGGGAGGCAGAGGCAGGAGGATCTTTGTGAGTTTGAGGCCAGCCTGATCTACCAAGTGAGCAAAGCTACACAGAGAAACCCTGTCTCAAAAAACAAAACAAAAACAAAAACAAAAAAAGGCCCAGAGGCAAAAGATAGACCAGATAATTTAAGAAAAGCTGACTAGAAATAAGCCAAGCTAAGGATGGGCATTCATAAGAAGGAATAAGACTCCATGTGATTTATTTGTGACCTGGATGGTGGCAAAGATTAAAAACAAACAAACAAAAAACCAACAACAGGTTTCCTTTGGAGGGATGCTGTGTTGAAGTTCCTGTGTAGCTCACATGCTGGGGTGAAGCTCACACTTACTTAGATGAGCAACAGCGAGAGGGGAAGACAAGAAGGAGTAGATCTGTGTCACTAGGAACCCTTAAAAAAATGGTCAGACTTCGTGGCGCATGACCTTAATTCTAGCTCTCAGGCGACAGTGACAGGCAATCTCTGTGAGTTTGAGACGAGCTTGGCTCCCAGACCAACCAGGGCTGCATAGAGAGAGTCTGTGCAGAAAGAGAGAGAGAGAGAGAGAGAGAAGAAAGAAAAGAAACAGAAACAGTATGCCCATTGGTTAGTGCACCTCACAGACCTCAGCAAAGAAATTTCTTTGTGTAGTGAGTGGATGGTAGTTAACACAGAGACTCAGAACTGCTCAAAGCATAGAGAATAAGTAAGTACCTGAGGGGTGCTCAACCACAAATGGGCATTAGTAGTACACCCTCTGCTTCCAAGGCTCAGGGACCGTTTCAGAAAAGGAATTGGAAAGATTGTAAGAGCCAGAAGTGGAAGAGGGAAGGACCAGAGCATAAACAGTGTCTTCTGAACATGGCAGGACCGCCGCACTCAAGAACCCACAGCAGCTGTGGTCACCTTTGCAAGACAGGGACAAGATGGAGCCAGTGACAGTCTAGCATGGAATAGGGAGAAGTGCATGAGTCCCCACCCCTACCGAGAAGCGATTTGACACTTGATGGCTTCTAGAGGAGGGACAGTCTGTTTTTTTCTTTAAGGATGTGGCTCCTGGTGGGTCAACCTTGCTCTAGTGGATACTCCCACACCCAGGAATATATAGACAGCACACATTGAAGTCAATGAGTTTTTAAGTAAATAAATAGGAGGAAACAATATTGGGGGAGGTAGGGAGGTGAACAAGGACCTGAGAAGAGTTGGGGGGGGGGTTGGGGAGGGAATTGTATGAAATTCTCAAAGACATATATGCATGTATGCACACACAGAACACAAAATAAGACACATACACACAGGAAAAATAAATAAATATGGCAAATATGCTTAAAATCCACATTTTATTATTCTGATGATTATTAATCATAGTCATAACATGACTATGATTCCCAGGCCCAATTGTCAATACAAGTAGAAAGACTTGTTTTGGGGACCCATATCTGAAATGGTGGAAATTCTCAGGGGGAGAGGAAGAGAGGTTCCCCAACTCACTCTTGCTACTGTTCCTTTACTCTTAGGACATAGTGCTCACACGGTACTTTATTTTTTCCCAAGTGCTTTGCAATCTTTAATTACTCAATCTTGAAATATATTTGGAAAGGCACTTGAATTGATTTGATGCCGCTATTCAGAACTGATTTTGCCCCATTTCGGGCCCCCACTTGTGGCAGGCGGCACAGGGTCTTCCTGCTGAGAATGGAGGTGTGGGAAGGGGAAGCTAGTATAAAGAAACTCCTGAAGCAAAACAGAAGGGGAGGAAGGAGAGGAGAAGGCAGCCTGGGTGGAAATAACAATAATCAGCGGTGACTATGCCCTCTCCTTCTCTGTGGCATTCTGTGCCAATCCAGCGTCTTTCAAATTTTGAAATAATCAGTAATTTATAAAATGCAGTAAGTATAGATTAGGCGGACCATATACATAGCAGATTTTTCTAACTGAATTATGTTACTTGTCATGCAAATGGGTCGTCCTGAACCAACAGAAAGACAAAGGCACGCTCTAACGTAATAATGGAAATTTCTAGAGGCCAGCTCTTAGAGAGTCCTTAAACGGTAAAGCAGAGAACAGTATCATCATTCCACCAGCGGCTAACTTGAGTCTACTTATGCATGATCAAAGACGACAAATATAGTTTAAGCAGCATGGAATAATGGCTGGGTTTGCAATATGAAATGATGTTTTAAAAAGCAAACCCAACAACAGTCCTGGTGCCGCTATGTTTGGAGACTAAAGACTAAATTTGTGATGCCCAGCCAAGCTTAGGGAGTGGTAGGAAAATTAGGGTTAAAAGGCTGACCTCCCTCCTGTGTTCCCTTTGAAGATCTCTATATTCTAGGGGAGAGGGTAATGAAAATATTTTGCCTTCCCTATTGCAAGTAGGTCAGTGGGCTAAAGCTCAAAGCTGTTCGTATTACTACCGCGCGCCCGATGGGCTTGCAAGCCCTACAGAGGGAAGGCCAAGTGCAAGGCTCAGGAACACACTGCCTTCAGAGCAGCCCTCCCCCAACCCACCCCCAGCTCTGGCATTCTGACAAAGGAGAAAGAGACCAAAAGAAGCCAATTCTCTTCCTTCTTAAGCGTCTCACACCTGAAGAACACCCCTGTGAAAGAGAGGACCCCTGAATGCACCATATCCCCAGCACGGTGAAGCAAGGGCCCAGATGTAGCTGGATGAGGAGAGGAAGAGAAAGCGGTAGAGCTGGGACGATCCACGTGTTGGGTTGCTTTGCTGCTGTTTTCCTGTTTTCATTTCTAGCACTGAGTGACACAGGACATTTAGAATCCCAGGCTGTGGTGTAGCTCGCTCTATGTCAGAGTGCTTGCCTAGCATGCTCAAGAGACTGGGTTTGACCCCCAGCACTCCCCAAACACAAACAAGGAAGAAGAAAATTGAGAAAGCAGACACTTAATAAAATGGCTCTAAACATGACAGAGTGTATGAAAAAGATTAATTACTAGGAGTAAAGGGGCCTGATGCCAGGAATTTATAGGATTGATCCAAGTAGGATGCCCTGCTGGGCTGCTAGGCCCATAAAATGCAACCCTAATCTTCAGGCCTATTATTGTTTTTGCAGAAACAACAGGCATCAGCCATGACAACAAAGGGGAATATAATAGAGTTTCAGTAGGGAAAAAAATTCACTAGAGCCGTGGAAAATAAACACATTAGGGAATCTATGTGGACACCTCACCCAGCTTTCCCTTAAAGCACCAGTGTCCAAGAGGATACCATCTCTGAGGACTGGGAAGTACAGGCCCAGCTAATAGGAGCCAGAGCTGCTGATCACACAGTCTAGAGTTCCTGCTGGCTGTGGACCAAGTTTGTTCTTGATTCGGGAAGTAAGCCAGCCATTTTCTTCAATAGGAGAATTTCCCCAAAACACACAGGAAGACTTTTGGCTACAATCACAACCTGAGGTCCTTGTAGACACATTTTCTTCTCCCTTCCCCCTCTGGGACTCTCCTGTGCATTTTGCCCATCTCTGATAATTGATGTGTCTGACATTCAGAAACACTTTGTAAAACCACAAATTAGTCATGGCAGGCACAAGAAAAGAAGCTCAACTCGGCAATTGGATTACACAAACCAATCAGACTGGTGTCTGCCTTTGTTTATATGCGCCACCTTGACGGCAAAGAAGAAAGATAACTTTCCCAATCGCTAATGTGAGATGCTCGCTCCATTCAAGACCATACACATTTTCTAGGAACAAGGTGAAGGAAGAATGGTGTTCACCTCTGTGTGTGCGTCTGCAGTGTCTTTGAAAAGTCTGAGTGTGGAATATGTAAAGATAATCTATCCCAACTGCAAACTGTGTCTATAGGTGAATTATCTTGACATCCTACATCATTCAAAGCATTCGCTTACAGCATATGGTGTCTGCTTCATATGCTAACAGTGACTTTTTAATTTAAAGTCAGCCACAATCAGTGGTCCTAAATCCTCACTGTCTCTGGGATTAATTATGGGCACTAGACAGCAATAGCAATCCTCTCTTGATAAGCTTCATAGCGTTGGCAAGAGGAGAAAATAGGCCTCTCAAGGTTAGAGAGTAACCAGAGCTAACACAGGCCTTTCATGACACCCATTAGAAATGAGCACGCTCATGACAAAGCTGCCACCATCTCACAGTATCTTGTGGGAGATGCATTATTCCTAAGGGTGTCTGCTTACTTTTCTTTACAGGTCCCTTTTTCCTACCAGGAAAATAATTTAAAGCAACACACATCTCTGCCTCTGCAGTGACCCAACAGTTACCAAACCAACAAATAAAACAAAATATGTACCACTGCAAAGGCCTGGCTTCAGAATAATGGATCAGGTGGCAGCTTGTTTTCTCTAGGTGGGTGGCTTCACAGCACCACACACAGCAGAACCTGTCAGAACTCAAGAGTGTGCCTAGGACAGGCTGCCTCACCATGCAGAAAGAAAATCAAAAGCTGGCCTTTGTGGTGCATGCCTGTAACCCCAGCACTCAGCAGGCAGAGGTGAGAGGATTGCTGTAAGTTCTAAAGCTAGCCTTGTCCACATAACAAGACCCTATCTCACAAAATTAAAAACCAGGGAGGTAGCACAGCTGGTAGAGTGCTTGCTTATGATGTTCAAAGCGTGGGATGGGTTCTCAGGCACCCACAATAAATAAATAAATAAATAAATAAATAAATAAATAAATAAATAAATAAATATGGATGAATATATATATATATGAATAAATAAATAAATAAATAAATAAATAAATAACATAACATAACATAACATAACATAACATAACATAACAAATCCAACCTGCTCAGACAAAAAGAGCAGATACAGGTGACTGACGATGAACCCATGAAACTTCCCCTTAAAGATGGTTTCTCCATCACGCTCTTCCAGGCAGTCTTCTTCACAATGGCGGTGTTCTATACGACCTGCTGTCAATTCGTCTAAGGATTGAGGAAGCTAGCAGATGATTCTTGAGATCCTTTCCAGTCCAATCTTTTCAAAATCTAAGATGATGATTGGTTCATCTGAATATCCCAATGGGCACTTTGTTCTTTTCAAATGTCTTGAGCATCTGTAGCGTGCAGGACACCGCCCTGGGGCTGAGGATTCATTGTGTGAGAAAACATGGAGGTTCCCACCTTCACGGGTACCAGAAGAGAAGAGGTGCAGAAGTTTCCCTGTGAGAAAGTGACTCTTTAGGGCTGGCAGGAGGAGGAGAAATTACCTAGATGACCTGGGAGGGGAAACATGAACATCAGTGTTCTCCAGGCAAAGCTGCAGTATTGTGATATTTTATTTGTGCTGAAATGTGATATTATTTGTATGTTAATAAATAAAAGTTGCCTGGGGGTCAGAGCTAATAGCAAGCCATAGCAGAAGCCAGCAGGGGTGGCGCACGCCTTTAATCCGATCACATGGCAGCCAGAGTCTGTGTGTTCAAGGACATAGACAGCTTGGAGACGCACGCCTTTAATCTCAATACCAACCATAGAGACCTGGAGGTCTATATAGACAGGCAGTGATGAGGAGGTCATGTGGTTGGGTTTAAAACCAATGAGAAGACAGAACAGAAAGTCAATAAAAAGACAGACACACAGGAAGTAGGTTTCTTTCTCAGGGGAAGGATGGCAGCGGGTGGTAAGAAGGCGGTTTTAGTCTCAGCTCTCAGCTATTGCTCTGACCTCTTGGGCTTTGAACTCTGCATTTGGCTCTGTGTTTCTTATTGAATAAGACTGTTCATCTACACCATAGTATGGACAATGATCCTGGGGTGGCTGAGGACAGATGCTTTAGGAACAGAGAGTAGGTGAGTGAGTGGCAGGAACAGTGGGGAGGGGTAGCTAGAGCTACCCCAGGTGACAGATGGAGGTACAGGCCCACCTACTGCCTCTTGAGAAATTACAGAACCCCAGAGCCATTTTTCATATCCTGTGTCTCCTCTAAATCCTCTACTCACATTGTTCAATCACATTGTGAACAAATGTGAGCGTCGCTCTCACTCTGGAAACTTTCAGAATGCAAACACTAGACTAGGGAAAGGCAGCATTGGCTGCTCTAAGCTGCCTGGGCAATGCTACTCCTGTTCTGCAGTGTACAGCATGCTTCAAGGGCTTTGGAGCCGTAGCCAGACCACTCTCCTCAAGGGTACAGGACAGTCTCTGGGTCGGAGACTTCATTAGCACAGGTAGGTGAACTCTTGCACAGCAGCCTAGTAACGGTGGAATCTTGTTTTCCTTATTAGCTTATCTTTAAATGTTATTTAAAATGGGTATTTTATTAATAAATCTTTGGTTCTGTCATAATTCAGAATTTATTTCTCAGTGTTTTCTTTCTGAACTACTCCATATATATATATAGATAGATATAGATATAGATTTTAATAGGATTTCTCTGTGTAGTTTTGGTGTCTGTCCTGGATCTCACTCTGTAGACCAGGCTGGCCTCGAACTCACAGAGATCCGCCTGCCTCTGCCTCCCGAGTGCTGCTACTAAAGGCGTGAGCCACCACAGCTGCCACCACCATCACCACCCAGCAGAGATTTTTTTTTTTTTAAATATAAGTATCAGTGCCAATTGTCTTGCTAAAAACTGAAAAACTGGCTAATTACAGAAAACCACCAGACAATTCTTACCCCCTACACCAACTAAATCTTGTTAAGAGATTGAAATAAGCCAGGCAGTAATGGCGCACACCTTTAATGCCAGCACCCCTAAAGCAGAAGCAGACAGATGTCTGAGTTCGAGGCCAGTCTGTCTACAGAGTGAGCTCAAGGAGAGCCAGGAATACACAGAGAAACTCTGTCTGGAAAATGAGGGAGGGAGGGAGGGAGGGAGAGAGAGAGAGAGAGAGAGATCGAACTAGCGTGAAGAAATGGATAAAAGGGTAGAAGTAATGGGATATGCATCTATGTGAAGAATAGTTTGACATATCTTTGGAAAATTGACTCCATGGAAGACACACAAGGGATAGTCATAAATATGAATGGTGTGGTAGAGTCTCTAGCACTCCCAAGACATGTAAGTCAGGAGGACCAATAGCTCAGGCCAGCCTAAACTGCCTGGCAAGACTTGTTCTCAAAAACCATAAACAGGGGTATGTTGACTCTGGGAGTGGAGAGATGGCTCAGTGGTTAAGAGCATGGACTTTCCCTCCAGAGGACAGAATTTGGTCCCAGCTCTCATGTTGAATGGTTTACAATTGCCTGTAACTTCAGGGATTTCAATGGCCACTATGGGGGCACCTGCAATCATATGTGTGTGGGTGAATAAAGAAGACAACAATCCTTTAATCCCAGCAACCCAGAAGCAGAGACAGTCAAATCTCTGAGTTCAAGGACTACTTGGTCTGCAGAATGAGTTCCAGGACAGCCAGGACTACACAGAGAAACTCTGTCTCCAAAAACTAAAAAGAAAGAAAGGGAGGGAGAGAAGAAGAAAACATCCTTGTTTTTCTCACTATCACTAAATATAACTATTCTTGGCATGAAAAATAATGTCCAGGATTAATTTTGTTGTTGTTGTTGTTGTTGTTATTGTTTTTATTATTATTATTATTATTATTATTAATTGTGTATGTGCTCTGTCTGCATGTATGTCTGTGTACTACACGCATGCAAGAACCCACAGAGGGCCAGAAGAGGGTGTCAGATGCCCTAGCACTGAAATTACAGACAGTTTGCAGTGGCCAGCTCTGCGAGAGTTGGGAATTGAACCTGGGTCCTCTTCAAGAGCAGTGTTCTTAACAGCTGGGCCATCTCCCTAGCCCCTGTTTCAACTTTTTAAACTGATAAGCAGCATCTGATGCATTGGGTCTTCATTTATCACACAACATCGATTTTTCTAGGTCTTTCCTAAGCTTGTCAGTGTGTCCAGAGGTCAGTTACCTTTTTCAAAATGTTTAATTAGTGGTCTTCTCTCCCTGACTTGCTCTCCTCCTTCTGCATGCTGGCTGACTGTTGCGTCACAGCCAACGCTGTTTTGTATCACTGTGTTTTCTGTGCCCGTTAATTAATTCTGGCTTTGTTTCAGTTTTACTAGCCCATCCACGATTTTTGGAACCTTTTCCCCAGGAGTGGGCCTCATGCTCAGAACTAGTAACCTTAGATTCAAGGGCTGACGTTCAGTTACTAAAAAGCAGCAGTGTTAGAACAAAACCCATTCAATTTGCCCAAAAGCCATATTTGTAGCCTGTTAATTACAAGGCTCTACAGCAGCTCTCCAGGCTATTAACAGTTTGGTCATTTTACTTCCCATGGGCCATTTTTGGAAGAAAAAGAATGGGAAAACCCAGAAGGCTGAAATTCCCACAAAGCATCCTTGCTCCCACCTCTGTGAATCCAGAGCCGTGAAATGCTGATGACCAGGAAGAGCTTGAGGTTACAGAGTCAGTATCTCACTGACTCCCGAGGACACAGAGTTGACTTGTTGAGAGTGAGCTGTTGCCCTGGCACGCTGTCTCCCTCCTCCTTAGAGGCTTCTGGGACAAGAGACAGAAGTTTGGAAATTCATCTTAACTTCATTCTGTGTTTGCATTTTTAGGAGACTCTCATAAGGTCTAAAGCAATAATAGCAGTCTTATCTATTTTTGTTTTGTTTTGTTTTCAAGACAGGGTTTCTCTGTTTAGTCCTTGATGTCCTGGAATTCACTTTGTAGACCAGGTTGGCCTCAAACTCACAGAGATCCACCTGCCTCTGCCTCCTGAGTGCTGGGATTAAAGGCATAAACCACCACCATCTGGCCAGTCTTACCTATTTCAGAATTTCTATTCTTTCTTTTTCTCTCTCTTTCTCTTTGAGAGCAGAAGAAAAAGAAAAACAGGCCAATTAAAAAAAACAAAAAAAAACTTCTTGGCAGGAAAAATGGCTTAGTATTTGAGCAGTCACTACTCTTGCTGAGGACTAAGGTTGGTTTCTGAGCACTCACAACATCTGTAATTCCAGTTCCAGGGGATCCTACACCCTCTTCTGGCTTGTGTAGGCACTAGGTATTCAAATGGCACATACACATACACGTAGACAAAACATTCACACGCATGAAATAAAAATAAGTAAGTAAATAAATGGAAATACATTTGAAGTGCTGTAGTGAAAGATGATGCCTCATGCTCAATAAGATGGCAGAGAGCAGCTTGGGGTACTGCCTACTAGTATGAAACCCCAACCCTAGAGGTGCCATTGAATTGAGAAAGGGAGGGGTCCAAAATGTGAGGATCCAGTTTCCCAGGGACAGATCAGCACAGGGAGCAGATGGAAGGGAAAGCAGACAGATGAGAAACCACAGAGAAGCCAGGCAGTGGTGGTGCAGGCCTTTAATACCAGCACTGGGAGGCAGAGCCAGGCAGATCTCTGTGAGTTTGAGGCCAGCCTGGTCTACAGAGTGAGATCCAGGACAGGCACCAAAACTACACAGGGAAACCCTGTCTCAAAAAAAAAGAAGGAAAGAAAGAAAAACCACAGAGACGCCTACAGAGAAAGCACCACTCTGCTGGGCAGTTTCTCCCCCATGGTGTGCTTAGAGTTTCTGTGCCCAAGCCATCACCCAGAACAGGAAATGGGACTGAGAGAGTACAGCCTGGAAGCCCAAAAGTGGGCAGTAAAGGATTCTAAAACCTAATCTGCAAACTTCCTGAAAGTCCAAGCAAAATTTCAGGAAGAGCCAGTTGTGGTGGTAAACACCTTTAATCCCAGCACCTGGGAGACATGAGCAGATCTCTGGTAGTTCAAGGCCAGCCTCGTCTACACAGCAAGTTGTAGCATAGCTGTGCAGCCAGAGATCCATAGAGAGACCCTGTCTCCAAATAAAGAAATAAACAAATAAATAAAATTCCAGGAAGATGTTTTGAGAACCTTATTTTAACTTAAAAAAAAAATGAGAGAAATTAAGATCTGAAAATTAAAAAACAGAGCAAAAAGGAGCATGGTTCAACCCTGGGAACATTTGGACGTACAATAAAGTCCACATAAAAGTGTTTTTTGATGAAAAAAAACAAAAACAAAAACCAGAAATAGACTCAAGGATCAGAATAGAGTCATTCGGTACGTGCCTGTAACCTCAGCATTTGTGGTGGTGAGCATTACATTTAAAAGTTTAAAATTACTGTGCTTAAGAGAACTAGGAAACAAAAAATGCCTCTAACCTGTAAGCTCCACTTGCCCAAGGACAGATATCTTCCTGGAGTCCTAGGTTGCTGCTCTTGTAATTGCCTGACCTTATTCATTTAAGATAACAAACTGAGTGTATACTCTACTGCATGTAGGAGGGATGTGTGCCTAATTACACACAGGCAAGAAATCTGTAGCCTTGTGAGTACAGCCTTTATTAACCCCTGACTAATGTAATTCAGAACTGCAACTTGAGAGCAATCTTGGGTACTGTCCTGGTGCCATGAGTATCAAACACTAATATCCGAATAAAGCTTCTCCTTTGTTAAAATTTATTCATCAGATTGGTGAATCTCTGAATGACCCCAGACTTATAATACAGTCAGAAGGCTATGGCAGGAGGGCCTCAAGTGTGAGGCCACCCTGGAACATATAACAAGACACTGTCTCAAAATGCAAATTATCTAGGCATGTAATCCCTGCACCTGGGAGACTAATGGGAAAGTATGGAGGCCATCCTGGGTCATAAGGTGGGATTCTGTCTCAAAACCAAGCATACAAGCAAATAAATAAAAGGTCAAAATAAATGAGTAAATGTGGTTAGGCAAATTTAATAAAATTTATTAAAAATGTATTAATTGGAATGTGATTTACTCACTCAGCTGTTTGCCCTTGAGGTTAAAATAAAATTTCTGTAATGAAAAAATTAAATGGTGGTGCACACATTTGATCACAGCACTCAGGAAGTAGAGGCAGGTGGAACTCTGAGTTCACAGTCAGCTGGGCTATACAGGGAAACTCTGTCTCAAAAACAAATAGAAAGAAAGAAAGGAAGGAAGGAAGGAAGGAAGGAAGGAAGGAAGGAAGGATAAAGAAAAAGAATAGAAAAAAGTTAAATGGACTTTTGAAAACTCTATTAAGGAAATACGATAAGGCAAAGGAGCCATGCTGTGAAATTAAATCAAAGGGCCACTTTGGCTTTCTGTCTAGAAGACGACATTCTCAAGAGGAGATAGCTCCCATTCTGTCACAGATTCTGCACCTCCCAGAGCAAATCTACATGCTGACATTTCCTTATGGAGCTTATCTTGCAGGGACTGGGATAAAGGACTTCCAACCTCCAGAGAAACGTGCTCAATGTTTTATCAGTCAGTTCAGAGAGCACTGATGTAGCCCTAGACTGAACAGTTTGGGGATGTAAGTGCCATTGGTGGTACCTGCAGACAAGAGCATCCCTGCAGTTCAAGGATAATGCCAAAGGAATAAAATATTATAACAAGACATAAGCACAAACCCGTCTCCTCACTCACCTCACTCTCTCCTCTTGTTTCTTATATATATATACACATACATACATACATAAACATACATACCATGTTTAATGTGTCTTTGGAAAAGCACTTCCTCCTTTTCAGGAATCTGTGACTATTACTACAAGCATCTGGAATAGAGGCGGTATCGTCACAGCTCTGTTCTAAAAGGCTGTCGTTGCCAAAGGCATTTCATGACACCTGCAGGAGTTGTGGCTCCTGTAGCTACAGAAGGGATGGGAAGTAATGACTTGCCTGTGAGTTTTGTCCCTTCACACTCGGGTGGTGTTGGGTGGTGTGGATCCCAACCAACCTCAACTGTTCCTCTCCCTCCAGCCTTCATGGACTGTTACCGGGCATCTCTAATTGAACACGATGAGCGACGGGCTGATTAAAGAGAAAATTGTGTTCAACTTATCAGATACTGATTAGCATAAGTAGCACACACGTGCTTGCTTTCTCTCACCCTCTTCAATAAACATTTCATTAGTAAATCGTTTCTGTCACTTGGGACATGGGACTGTAACTCATAAACTTTTTACCTGGCATAGAACATTCTGAGGAACTGGATAGACAGCAGTTTGTATGCCGTTTGAAAAATCCCCCCAGGCAAATCTCCATCAATATTTCTATTCTAAAATAGAGGAGGGAAAAGAGACAAATTACGTGAGATCCTGGCCCCAAGCCAGGAAGAGCAGCTGACCCAAGTCTGTCAGGCAAGGGACCAGAGCCTTCCTGGGCATAGACCAGAAACTGAGGTGAACTCTCAGACCTGAACACAGTGGGACTGCAAAGGACCAAGGACCAAGGCTTTGCAGCTGTAGTGACTTCCCAGGGCAGCTGGGAATACCTCCTGCCTCTTCAAGCAAAATGAGAAAGAAAGGTGTAATGGAAATTACAGTGAGCGACTCCCTCCTCCCCATGGTAATGATGCCATTTAGTGTGGCTGCTCAGTTCTTCCTGGGTTGGATTTTAGGGAGAGGAGCATCTGGGTCAAGGAGGAAGGAAGACTAGGGGAAATGCTCAGTTGTAGAGCACTCACCTAGCGTGTGGAGGACCTAGGTTCAACTCTCAGCCTCATGTTTTCTAAATTGTGGGTAAAGGGAGCTCAGAAAGCTCAGCTGGGTTCCTGTAGCTCAGAGTAATGGCGCATATAACAATAATAAGAACCCCAATATCATAGCAACCAGCATGGCTGCCCTGATTTGTTCTGGTTCAACATCATTTCCTACAGTGAGGAATTTGGAGAATTTTGTTCTGGAGAAATTAAACTGGTCTGGGGGGATGGGGTGGGTGGGGTGCTGAAATATAAAAGTCACTCCTCACAAAGTCCAGGAACCCCAGGATGCCAGACTTTACCACGCACAGAGAACTTCCCAGTCACTGAATCTCACATCTACAAATGGAGACACTCACAGGACGGTAGTGGCGCACCCCTTTAATCCCAGCACTCGGGAGGCAGAGCCAGGAAGATCTCTGTGAGTTCAAGGCTAGACTGGTCTACAAAGCAAGATCCAGGACAGGTACCAAAACTAAACAGAGAAGCTCTGTCTCGAGAAAAAAAAAAAAAAATAGAGACACTCAAAGGATCATGCTGCTCTAAAGGAAGATACCTAATGCAGCTCCCACATACACATCTTGCTTTCCCATAAGCCTCCATTCACACCAAGATCTACAGGCTCTCTGCTGCTGGGAGAGAAGAGCACGCTGTGCACACAGCTCCTGTGTATCTGGCCTTCATGTCCTCTCTAGTCAGTCATTGCCCAGCTTTTCAATTGAACAATCCCAAAGCATCTGAAATTCCCGGCTCTGGTCCTGTGAGGCTGTCATCAGCCCCTGCCATCTTCAAATCTCACTACTGGAGATCCCTCCTCTTGTCTCATCCTAACACAGGCAGCAAGGACCACTCCCTCCAACCACCTCTATGTGAACTGACCCTTGGTTTCTTCCCTTGCATGGGATGGTTGGATTATATGTCTAGAGCCCTTTCTAAACAATGGGCTCTTGGGACCTGGGCTCTTGTCTCACTGGAGCCTTATGATTTAGTCCAACACTAGATTCCTGGTGGCAAAAATATTTCTGATGGACTAGAACTTAAACATATGACCAACACAAAACCATAAGCTTATTTAAAATGTTATGAAATCTGAGCATGTGCATGTACATGTATGTGTGTGTGTGAATAATTTCATTTTATGATTCTTGAGTATGAACTTAGTAGATGACATTGTCATATCCCAATGTCAAAAGGTTGGACATGGAGCTGGAGAGATGGTTCATTGATTAAGGGTGCTTACTGCTCTTCCAGAGGACCTGAGTTTGATTCCCAGCACCTACATGTTGGTTCACAATCTTCTATAACTCCAGTTCCAGGATCTAGCACCTCTTCTGGCTTTGGTGGGTACCAGGCACACATATGGTACATGCATACATGCCAGCAAAACACTCATACACATAAATTTTTAAATCTTAATGTCAAGGGATAAGTAGGATCTGGCCTAGCAGAGGAGAAAAGGAAGATTTTCTGAACAGAATGTACTGAGTTCAGATGCTGAAAATGTAACCCTGGGGCAGTGGGGTACTGGAGAGATGGTTGCTGTGCTAAGAAGTCCTGTGAGTGTGAAACAAGCTGTTTTGTTTATATAAAGCAAAGGATAGACTGTGGGTCTATAGGGAGCTAAGATACAATGAAGGCTGCCCAGTGTCTTGGGAAGTCCAGTGTAGGACAAGGTGAAGCATGCAGTGTGGCGGCAGCAACAGACCCAAGCCCCCAATGTGTGTACCATATCACACAATACCTCATTTGAACCCAGATCTAGCTTGCCAAGGAGATCCTAGCTGTGTTGTGACTATAGACGGAATAAAAGTCCAAGTCAGGCTGGGGATGTAGCTTAATGGGTAAAGCACTTACCCAGCATGCACAGGCCCTCAGGTTTGATTGCTCCCCAGTACCTAGTAAACACAGAGTGGTGGTGCAGGCTGGAAATCTCATCACTAGAGAGGTGTAAGCAGAAGTTCAAGGGAAGCCTTGACTCTAGCAACTCTGAGACCAGTCTGTCTGTTTGATACTGAGAGAGAGAAGGGGGGGGGGGGGGAAGAGGAGGAGGGAGGGAAGGAGAGGGGAAAAGGGAAAAGGGGGAGAAGGGAGAAGACAGAGGGAAAGAGGGGAAAGAAGAAAAAGGAGAGAGGGAAGGAGAGAAAGAGTCATTTCTGTGCTTGACCAAAACTACAGGAAATTGTAGCTGGGGGAAATCCATTCTCACGCAGGCCTGCAGCCACTCAGATCCAAATAAACACACCGGTGCTGACATTATTTAAACTGTTTGGCTTAATGGCTCAGGCTTCTTGCTAGCTAGATCCTACATCTTAAATTAACCCATTTCTATTGATCTATACCTTGCCACATGGCTCGTGGCTTACCCGGTACTTTACATCTTCTCATGGTGGCAGCAGTGGCTGGCAGCATCTCCTGACTCAGCCTTCCACCTCCCAGAATTCTCCTCTCTCCTTATCCTGCCTACACTATACTTCCTGCCTGGCTACTGGCCAATCAGCATTTTATTCAATCAGAGGAATACATCCACAGCATACAGAAAAGCATCCCCATCAGGAAATCTTCAAATAAACACTGTGTCAGGCTTTAAGATCTAGCCTACCTCTAAAAGTGACCAGCTGTTGCTTTGGGCCTTCCCTTCCCAGGTCGACTTCCTTCTGTTACCTGAAGGGGTCACCCTCACTAAAGACAGGAGAGGTCACTTCTCTGAGTGAATCAAAAATACAAGAAGCAAAAATAGCTTATGTCCTCTTTCCTCCTCAGCACGGGGGTTTGTGCTAATTGGACTAAAGCTGCTGGGATGCAGAATGGAGCTGTGACTTGCTAAAGGTTCTAATCTGTATAGTAGTACATAACAAATTACAGACCAAGAACTAGGACACAGCCTAAGGAGAATACAGAATGGTGTAAAATAAAAGAAATGTAGGAGTTAGTTCATCAGGTAACTCAGGTAAGGATTAAAAAAATACCCAAAACCAAAAACAGAACAAAACAAGGATATGGTGGTACACGCCTCGGCACTCAGGAGGCAGAGGCAGGAGGATCTCTGTGAGTCTGAGGCTAGACTGGTCTACAGAACAAATTCCAGGATGGCCAAGGCTACACAGAGAAACCTTGTCTAAAACAAAACAAAACAAAAAAACAAAAATAAATAAATAAATAAAAACTACTACTTTGTATAACCACTATGCATTAATTTAAAAAAAAAATGGATGAGCCGGGTGGTGATAGTGTAGGCCTTTAATCCCAGCACTCTGGAGGCAGAGGCAGGCGGATCTCTGAGTTCCAGGCCATCCTTGTCTTTAGAGCGAGTTCCAGGACAGTCAGAGCTATACAGAGGGGGTAAAAAAAAAAAAAAAGATAAAAATCTAAAGAAATTTCTAAATTGCAAAATTTCCTCAACCTTGTATTAGGATGTATAAAAAATCACTTTTCAATTTAATGTTTTAAATTAATTATAGGCAACATACAACTGAACCTTCTTTATCCAGTGTTACTATAAATAGCTGTGCTATTGTCAAAGCCGTTGAAATTATTGGCCAGCAGTCAGAACAACCATTTCCACAGAGCGATTTCCAAGATATCGCATGAAATATAAAAACCAAATCCTTAATAATGCACCACTTTTGAACTTGCTGTAAGCCCAAACGGTACCACAACCGGCTTCCTCCCCACTCAACGATTAATTTCAGAAAGACTAAAATGAATATCCACCCAGGTTAGAGTCCCCTTGCAGGAATCCCTCTGCTATAATCTCATAGTTTTTTCACCTAATTAATTTCCCCTTCCCTTGTACCAGAGTTTCATGAGTGTATCTTGTTTGGAGGAGATTAAGAGTCACACGCTTCATTAGCAAGGTGTAAATTATCGGCGAGGCCCTCTCCATCCACCTGCTTAATCGGGTTAATGAACCACCTCTGCGGGGCCTTCCTCAGGCCGCCCTCGCCAGCTCTCTGCAGGTTTCACCTCCCTCAGCTGCTTGAAAAACAGGAAGTGTTTAAAGGTGCCAGTGTCCCGTTCGATTTTGAGCAAGGAAATCCCTTGTCTCTATGTAGACTCCGTTCTGACTTCAGTTTCTTTTCTGTTTTCTTCCTTCTATACATAGGACCAAACCTGGGGCCTTGTGCTTCCTAGGCAAGATCTCTTCTGCTGAGATACAGCCCCAGCCCTTTTTGTGTTTTAAATTTCGAGGCAGGCTCTCACTAAATTGCCTAGGTTGGCCTTGAGCTCGCTCAATTCTGTAGTCTCCCAAAGGGCTAGAATTATAGGCTTGCGCTACCAGGTCCAGTTGGCTTTGGTCTCTTGAAAGACAAGACTATGGCCCAGGGAGAATTCCAACAGGCATTTGGGGTCTCTCTATCCACTGACCTTTCACCATGGGGGGGAAGGGTTGTCACAATCTAGTTAGAACCCAACTTCCTCCTAGGCTTCTTGCACTTTAAGACAAATATGTAAAAAACCTTCATTGTTTCTACTGACCTCCCCTCTCTCTTTAGAGGAGGGTATTACTATGTGGTCCTGGATGGTCTGGAACTCACACAGCCCCACCTTCTTCTGCCTCCCAAGTGCTGGGGGAAGAGATATGTGCCATCACGCCTGGCTCTCAGCTCCTTCCACTGGGATACCCTTTCTTTATCTTTACTTCGAAGTTCTTGAGTGTTGACATAAAACCTCCGTCAAGTGTTTTAAAGTCGAGACACTTCCTAGTTAGCTCTGATGACTTTGGTCATTTCTGCACTATTTGTATTTACAAAGGAAGTTCCTCAGTTCATTTTCTGCTGATGTAAGAGAAAACCCGAGCCTGGGTAATTTATAATCAACAGAAATGTGTTTGCCTGGCAGTTCTGGAAGCTGGCAAGGCAGTGAGCATGGCATTTGGCAAGCATCCTCCTCCTGCCTTGGCTCATGCTGAAAAGAAGTAGTAAGCACATGGGCTCAGACTCAAGCCTGTCACTGATCAATTTGGTGTTTTGTTTTTTCCTGAGACAATGTCTTGCTCTGTAGATGGTCTAGGCTTGAACTCTCCATCCTCGTATCCCAGCTTCCTGAGCACTGGGATTACAGGGCTGGGTCACCCAGCCCAGCTCTCCAGCCTTTTTATAACCAGCATTCAATGAAGTCTTCATGGACCTGATCAGCACTTTCTCTCAGGCCCCACCTCCCACTAATGTTACATTCAAGACTGTTCTCAGTACATGTTGGGGGGCAAGGTCATATTGCAACTATAGCAGGTTTACTACAAACTGTTGTTTTCCTGGGAGTTCTTTAAACTTACTTGGAATGTGGTTGTCTCAGATCTGTAAAGAATAAATGATAAAACTATAAATGTCTACTGTCAGCATTAGCTTCAAGAGGTGGTGTGTGTGTGTGTGTGTGTGTGTGTGTGTATTGCTACAGATTGTCTTTCCTGACATGTAAGACACATAACTTTATGGGCTAGAGTTTATGCTCAGTAGTTGAGAGCAGCCGTTGCTCATCCAGAAGACGCTAGTTCAGTTCCCCGCTTTCAATCCAGCCAGTTCCTAACCACCTGTAACTCCAGCTCCAGGGAATCTGGCACCATCTTTTGGCCTCTGTGGAAACCCACACTCATGTGGTAGACCCGTAAATATAGGCACAGACATGGAAACTAAATTCAAGAATGGCTGCTTCCGTTTCTCTGGCTCACCCACAGGCTGGGTGGGATGATGGTGGCAGGGCCACACCTGTGCTACGTCCTCATCTGTTGCTGAACATGCCATGACAAAAGCAACTTAGGGAGAAAGGGTTGGTCACAATTCCAGGTAATCCATCATTGTGGGGAAGTCAAGGCAGCAATCTGAAGCAACTAGTCATATCTACAGGAAAGAGCACAGGCCTGTAGTGCTCAGTTCTCTCTACTCTGATGCAGTCCAGAGCCCAAAACCTGGGAAATAGTGCCATCCACTTTCAGGCTGGGTCTTTCCACATCAGTGAAGGCATTCAAGACAATCCCATGCAGTCACACCCACAGCCAAGCCTGATCGAGACAGGTCCTCAGTGAGACTGTCTTTCCGGGCGAGTCCAGGTTATGTCAAGTTGACAATGAAAACTGAGCCTCACAGCACCCTTAGAGTCATTCTTGGTTATCTCACACATCCACAGTTTCAGTGAACTTCAAATTAACTAGACCTTAGGTTTGCACATTCGTAACCTGCGTTACTACTCTTGGGAATTTTATCAGAAAAGAAATCCCAATGTGCTTTGTTCCTAGTTTTCAGAATTAAATCTCTTCCCAGGCTTTACTGTGGCCACATAAGAAGTGTCACTAACAGGGGCTGGGGAGATGAACACATCCTCTTGTTGGAGAGGATTTGAGTTCGGTTCCCAACACCCATCTAGGTAGCTCAGGAGTAACTCCAGCTCCTGGAACTCCAGCTTCCAGGGAATCTGATGCCTCTGTCTCCTCCGTCATCTATACTCACACACACACACACACACACACACACACACACACACACACACACACACACACACACACACACACACACACAATTAAAAACAAAATAAATCTAGGGGGAGGGTGTTCCTGTTTACTGGGCAAGATGGTTCAGACCTGTTTGATCAGCGCTTGGGAGACAGAAGATGGAGATGGATTAGGAGTTCAAAGCCAGCCAGAGCTACATGAGGCTTTTTTTTCTTTCTTAGACAGGGTCTCTGTCACCCTGGCTGTCATGGAACTCACTATGTAGCCCAGGCTGGTCTTGAAATCAGAGATCCTCCTGTGACTGGCTCAGACTCTATTTTGGAAAAACAAAACCACAAAACAAACAGACTAAAAAGCCCTAGGGATTTAGTTTAGTGTAGGCGTAAGGGCTTTGGCAGGACTGTCAGTACAGGACAGATGGAAGGAAAGAAAGAGGGGAGGAAGAGAGGGGGAAGGGAAAGTTGGAAGGGGAGAAGCCAAAGAAACAAGCACTCCTGCTTTCTGAAACTCCTTAATGTACACGAAGACATGCACAGAAGAAAATCCCTTGAGCCAATCAGGCTTTTCCATCTCCCGTCTGTACACACTCCCATTTGAAGTGAATGGGGTAGAGCTGGGGGGGCACCTAGGAGCAGAAGAATGGGAACCACATTCAACACCGGTGCTTGTTTGGCTTCCCAGGTGAAAACCACTAAGCACAAGCGTCAGCTGACGTTGTAGTATTGATGCTGCTCTGTTGTGTAACCTTTAGTACACTGAAATTGGAGCCTTTAAGACCATGTCCCACATGGTTAACAGTACCTACCCCTCAGACATAAACACACACACACACACACACACACACACACACACACACACACACACAGGCATACACTTCCACAGACCACACGCATGCACAGATACATACACAGCCTTGTGCTCTTACTATGAGACAATTTCAGGAGAATTATATTAGTGAGGAGATTGGTCCAACTGTAATGTCAACAATGATAATGTAAACACAATCCAGGATTCTGGACACAGAAGATGTTAACTGTTAATGGAAAATTAGCCAAGGAACAGCTGACACGATCTTCATTCAGCCTGTGAATATCATATTATTAATGCTAGGGTCTGTTTACCTCCCCTCTCAGTCATGGTTTCAATTATTAAGTTGTTAAGATAAGAAAGAAATCTTTACATTTGCAGTAGGTACCTCATTCTTCCTTCACAATCATGCCCATTCCCATCTCCAGGATTCACTTTTGATGTCATACTTCTCTCCATAACTGTGTTATCTCTAGACCAACATGGATTAACATGCATCACGCCTACTTGAGTGTGCCTTCTCTTTCCTCTAAACCAGTGGTTCTCAACCTTGCGAATGCTGTGACCCTTTAACAGCATTCCTTGTGCTGTGGAGATGCCCCAACCATAAAGTTATTTCGGTACAAATTCATAACTGCAATTTTGCTACTGTTCCAAATCATAATGTAACTATCTGATGTGCAGGTATCTGATACGTGACTCCTATGGGGGTCTCAACCTACAGGCTGAGAACCACTGCCGTAAGCCAGTGGACTCCCTACAGACTCCAGCATCAATCTAAAGTTAGAACACATCCTCAAAGTCACTCCTAGACAAGGGCCACACACCAAGAACAGTCTGACTTGAAGTTTTTATTGTGGATTTTTGAAGGGGAACTACCATCTTCTTCCATTAATGTTCTTGACCCCATTAGCTTTAGTTTTGTTTGAATCCACCTGGGGAACTATACATGTTAGCTCCATGCAACTTCAGCAAGTCTGTCTTAGTGTAGATGGACAACAGACGTTTTAATCAGTGTGCAAATAATATCAGAGCATAGGTGAGAAACCGGATCTTTGGGAAGAACCACCTGTGGATGTCAGACGATTCCTAGGAATGTGAGATCACGTGACATCCCACCAGCTCACAAGCTGTGTAAATTGACCCCATGCTGTTCTTTCCCATATGTACATTGTTAGGATTCTAGCTTCTGTCTGTTTGTGTTCTTATTAATGAAATAAAAAGCAAATTAAACTTTGAAGTCTCTTGTTTTTTTTGTTTTGTTTTGTTTTGTTTTTTTGCTGCCCTAAAAGCATGTTCTGACTTTACAGATAAGATGACTTCAATTCTGATTTAATTCTGTTATATTCCTCATAAGTGAGCTGACCAGAGAAGGAATAAGAAAGCTTTTTTTTTTTTTTTTTTTTTTGAGTCCAATTCTCCCACTAAAGGCAACTTTACAAAATGATATTCCCAGTGTTAACGCCCTGGACCAAAGTTTTATAGTAATTGATCCTAAATTACCTCCATTCATTTATTTATTCAACTTTCAACGAACATTTACTGAATGCTAATGTTCTGCACCAGACACCCTGCTAGCCAATGAACTTCTAGAGATACACGGTAATCCTCATACTTGAAGAGAGAACAGTCCAATGGTTCATTACCCTCTGTGGTCCTGGGACAGCAAGGGAGGCTCCAGAGGCTTCCTAAATGCAGGGAAGGCTGTAAGAATGGCTTCTTTGGAGGACGGAAACTGGGAATTTTCAAGCAGGGAGCTATCATCAATACCCTGTCATTTAGCCTCTTTCTATAGACTATGGAAATTCCTTCGACCTAACACATAGCCTGCAGAGCATGATGGCTCATACCAGGTATCCCAGTTCTTGGAAAGCTGAGGCAGGAGGATTACATGAGTTCAACGTCAGCCTCTCCCCTCTTCTCCTATATTGTGTGCTTTCATTTCATACCACTCTCGCCTCTGTGACATTTCTATCACGCGATGTATATCGATACATGTCTGATTTCTGCCCACCAGCAATGTCTCCAGAAAAGCCAGGTAAGATCACTTTAGAGAGCTCAGGGTTACAGCCCAGAGCTCAGCTCCAGTTCACAACCCCTGCACACAAATTCTTCACACAGAATTCTGTGATCTGTGAATTTGGATAAAAAAAAGATAAAAATAACATTAATGATTCATTAACCTCTTAGGGAAATTTAGCATTTTCTTCCATGGTAAACACGGGAAACAAACATTGGTGTCTTCTTTACCTTGCTGTTGCCGGTTTTACTTTTTGCAGTCTTGAGGACTGCACCGACAGCCTTGCACATGCTTGCCAAGTAATTTACCACTGGGCTAATCCCAAAATCTGAGTACTGACTGCTTTTCCAGAGGATCTGAGTTCAATTTCCAGCACCCATATGCGGGCAAATTATTCATATAAATAAACTAAAGATATATTTTCTTAATTTTTGTATTATTTATTTATTTTGTGTGCACAGGTGTGTGTGGAAGACTATGGCAAAAATTCACTTACAAAGGTCAGAGGACAACTTGAAGGAACCAGCTCTCTCCCTCTACATTCTGGTTCTAGGGCATAGAATTTAAGTCGAGAGGCTTGGCAGCAAAATCCTTTGCCCACTGAATCACCTTGCTAGACCTCTTGTTTCGTGTTTTGAGACAAAGTCTCACTATATTGTCCATACTGGCCTCCCGCTCCCAATCTTCTTACCTCAATTTCCTAAGTAGCGGGAATGCAAAAGCGTGTCCCTGCACCCAACAGACTAATGTTTTCAATAAGGTGTGTGATTTTTGTCTTGAATAGAGATATTAGGGATACTTTTGTCATATTTCAATTGCTCCTTATATCTCAAAATACTGTGTAGACTTGGTGCTGGGGATGTAACTATTGGTAGAATGCTTGCCTACAATGCAAAGGGCCCTGGATTTGATTCCCATCACCTACCTAAACTGTGTATGAGGCCACAGACTGTGATCCCAGACCTTGAGAAGTGGAGGCAGGTGTTCAAGGTCATCCTTGGCTACGTGGAGGGAAGTATTTAGAGAGTTAGAGATGTTGGTCTCAGAACCATACCTGCTGTATACAATTCTCAGTGCTTCAGAGTTCAGACTTACTACTAAGGTTTAGGATTGAAAGTGTTGATTTTAAAAGGCACAAATTAGGATTAGCCCTTCAGAATACTTACTACTTTTGCCCAGCAGTAGTGGTGTACTGGTGTACACTTTTAATCCCAGTATTTGGGAGACAGAGGCAGGCAGATCTCTGAGTTTGAGGCCAGCCTGGTCTACAGAATGAGTTCCAGTAAAGCCAGGGCTACCTAGTAAGACCCTGTCTCAAAAAAGAACCCTTACTGCTCTTACAGAGGACCCAGGTTTGGTTCCCATCACCCATGTGGCACCTCACAAGGGCCTATAGCTCCAGTTCCAGGGGATTCAGTGCCATCTTTTGATCCTCAAGGTCACCTGCCTGAATGCAGTGTACATAAGTGCATGCAGGCATACACACATATACATAAATAAATATTAAACATCTAACAATTTGCCGGGCGGTGGTGGCACACGCTTGTAATTCCAGCATTCGGGAGGCAGAGGCAGGTGGATATCTGTGAGTTCGAGACCAGCCTGGTCTACAGAGCTAGTCCAGGACAGGCTCCAAAGCTACAGAGAAACCTTGTCTCAGAAAAAAAAAAAAAAAAAAAAAAAAGAACCATCTAACAACTTTTATTATTCCTATATTCCAGTACCATTGTCTTAAGAACATAATTCTGAAGAGTCTGGGACCACACCAGTATTATGGCTCTGGAGGCGCTGGAGTACTCCTGACTGGTACATTTCATCGGTAAAAAGGCACATCTAACAGAGCCATAGAGCAGGTCCTGTTCTCCCAGCATCAGTTAAGTGGCTAAGATCCTGCTCTGGACCTGAGGATCAGCTTTCCGATCCCAACTCTTTCATTTCCAAGGGATACTGGACCTAACTCTAGAGTCTGAGTTTCCCTTATCTGAAAAATTAAGTGGTTGTATTGAAGCTGGAGAGATGGCTCAGTGGTTAAGAACACTGGCTGCTCTTCCAGAGGTCCTCAGTTCAATTCCCAGCAACCACATGGTGGCTCACAACCATCTGTAATGAGATCTGGCGCCCTCTTCTGGCCTGCAGGGATACATGCTGCATACATAATAAATAAATAAATCTTTAAAAAACAAAATTAAGTGGCTGTGAAGTTTGGGGAGTTTGAGACAGCTCAGGCTAACCTCAAGCTTGTAGTAATCCTCCTAGGCAGGAGGTTAGTGCTAGGGTTAGAGAGGTGCCATCACATCCAGTGGTTGTAAAAATTAAATGAACTTAAAAAAATCTGATTAGCAAAGTGCCTCCTATACAGTAGACATTCTACAGACAAGTAATAGATATTATTAATGATAATTATAATTAACTATTAGAGTGAGTGGTATACCATGGGTTGACTATCTCTTGTCCAAATGCTGGGGACCAGAAGTATTTCAGAGTCTACACACACACACACACACACACACACACACACACACACAATATTAGGACAGAATTCAGGTCTAAACACAAAATTTATTTGTGTTTCATTTATACCCAATACACAGTCTGAAAGCTGTTTTACATATGCAGGAAGAGGGTATGAAATATTGTACTTGTGACATTATTTTGGTGCTCAAAGCATCTTCAAGTTTTGAAATGTCAACTCTACCAAGATTATGGCTGAATTCTTTATAAGAGTCTTTATTTTTCAGATCAGTTTTAGGGTCACAATAAAACTTGGCAGAAGGAACAGACTTTGCCTAAGATAATATTTTTATCTAAAAACACTTGCCGTAAAAAAAAAAAAAAAAAAAAAAAAAAAACCAAAAAAAAAAAAAAAAAAAAAACAAGGGCTAGAGAGATGGCTCAGAGGTTAAGAGCACTGACTGCTCTTCCAGAGGTCCTGAGTTCAATTCCCAGCAACCACATGGTGGCTCACAACCATCTGTAATGAGGTAATGAGATCTGATGCCCTCTTCTGTATACATAATAAACAAATAAATCTTAAAAAAAAAAAAAAAAAAAAAAACCACCACCACCAACAAAAACCCCCACAAAACAAAAGCAAACAAACAAACAAAAAAACAACTCTGGTAGGCCTAGAGATATAGCTCAGTGACAGAGTGAAGCCCTGATTTTGAACTCTCAACACTGGAAAGAAAAGAAAGAATTCTGCAAAAGACTGGTCGTGAGAGATTAGTCAACCCCAACAATGTTTATTAAGAAACCATTGTGTGCTTGGTTGTATACCAGGGGCTGAGATTAGAAGATGGATAAGGCCTGGCCTCCTGCCCTGTGTTGCTCATGGTCTGGCTGGAAAGACAATCGTGTAAACAAACAATTATGATAACTTGTAATAAGTGCTAAACATCAGTCCTTGCAAAGAGCTGTGAGAACTGGGTAGACAGAAGGATTAGTTGGTAACGAGGGAGGGCAGCTGGGTGGGTGGGTGGGGCTCACAGAGAAGGTGATATCTGAGCTGTCTGGGAGGATGAACAATGGTTTCACAGGCAAAAAGAATAGAAGGTGAATCTGAGCACACTGCAGAGGGCTGCCAGGGAAAGGCAAGAAAGACATTTTTGTTAGAATGTAGGGTGTGGGGTGGAGAGTAAAACAGGCATGGAGCTAAACTGCTCTTAACAGCTAGGCTAGGCTAAGTATTATAAAAATACAAAACCAACAACAGCAAAAACCAATGGTGGTCTAAGTGCAGTTCCAGAAATATTGCTAAAAATATAAATTCTTGAACTATCCCCCAGTCCTACTGGTTCAGAATCTGTATTCATGAAACTCCCAGGTGTTTGTGCATTTGCTGAGGTCTGACAAACACTGTTGTGAACCCCAAGCAGTAGGGTAAGACACTCAGCCTTGACCATGTGTCATGGAAGAAGGTGGAGGGTACAGATCAGTAGTGGGGCATTTGACTAACATGTACAGGCCCCGAGTTCAATCCCTGATACTACAAAAAAAGTGGAGGTTGGGTGGAGGCAGTTTCTTCACTGTTAATATTAGAATTATTTACTAGAGAGCTAGAGAGATGGCTCAATGCTTAAGAGCACTTGCTGCTCTGGCACAGGACCTGGGTTCAGTTCCCAGCACCCACATTTTGGGGCTCACAATCTCCTGCAACTCCAGTTCCTGCGGATTACACCCTTTCCTACCTTTTGGAGCACCAGGTAAGCACATGGTACACATACACACAAATGCAAACAAACAAGCATACTTGTTCTTTTGGAAGCTCCACTTCTGCCCCACCCCTCCCATTCCAAACCCACGCCCCTCTCAGGTGGCTCCTCCCTCAGAGCTGCTCAAGACTACTCCTACCCAGTATTTAAACTCCGGTCCCTAGACCTGCATATGATTTCTCCTAGGTTGCATCTGTTGTACCAGGATAGCATGTGCATGTCAGTAATCCCTGGGGAGGCAAAGCCAAGAGGAACCAGAAAGTCAAAATCATCCTGGCTACACAGAGTTTGAGGCCAGCCTGGTCTGCCGAGTGAGTTCCAGGACAGCCAGAGCTGTTACACAGAGAAACCCTGTCTCAAAAAACAAAACAAAAGAAAAGAAAAAAGAAAATTGAAACCCCACCTACTTTTTTTTTTTTTTTCATAACAGGGTTTCTCTGTGTAGTTTTGGTGCCTGTCCTGGATCTTGCTCTATAGACCAGGCTGGCCTCCAACACAAAGATTCACCTGCCTCTGCCTCCCGTGTGTTGGGATTAAAGGCGTGTACCACCACTGCCCAGCCTCCCCACCTACTTTTTAATAGCAGAAAATCTGACCGTGTAGCTAGAAATCATGAATGGTTTAAACGGAAATCCCTTCTCACTACCACACGTCAGTATGTTGGGAGTACCAGTCACTCCAACTGCCCATTGAGAGACAGAGTCCAGAAGGCTTTGGAAACTATACAAAGCCTCCAAATTCAATAGCATGCATGCTACAATTTTTTTTCACCTTTTTTTCCCTAGTAGGAGTATTACCAGAGGAATCTGCTAGGGTTTGCTACTAGGCCACAGAAGTTAAAGGAAAAACCAAAACTGATCCTGTTCTCCTGAAAATTGACTAGTTTCCAGGTTACAGGAGCAAGCGGGTAAGGGCCCTGCTGTTTCCTTATAACCCACTACTGACAGCACCACAGTTTCCTCTAGTTCAAACATCTTCAGTATTTTACAAAGACAGTTCATGTCTGAGGTTAAGGTGGGTCTAAAAACCAGTATCTTTTCCAGCGAATGTTTTCTAAACAGAACGAAAATCATCGCTTCTGCTCTCGCCTTCCTCTCCCTGAACTGGTGGAAGGCAAGCCTTGGTCATCCTTGGCTCCTGACAAGGATGGAGGAGGAAGGTGGTGAGCTGTGCATGGACTGCCAACTTTATGCCAGCTGCAAAAAGGGAAATGTTAAAGCCACAGCAGCCTTTTTGAGAACCCATTCATGCCGGGCGCCGCTAGAAGGAAATCTGCATTGGCAGGTTTTGTTATTTTTTTAACTTGACCCTGACAATACCTGCTGGGCTATCTGTACTTTCTGCCAAAGAAATGTCAGAGGAGGGAGGAAGTTTGCGCACCTGGTGAATTCAACCTTACAATACCACTGGAGGCAGGAAAGAGAGAGAAAGGCTACTACAAGAAAGAACAGAGCCAAGAAATGGAAACTGGGGAGCAGGAGGAGGAGGAGGAAGAGGAGAGAAACAAACACTTGGGAGGAATTCTTTTATGGCATTTTCCAAGATCACGTTTCACCGCAGGGACAGTCATAATTACGTGGTCCAGTGGCTGGGAGTGTGAGAATACACTGCTCTGTGTTTACATGTGTCTACCTGGTGCTCAAAAGGGAAACTGCATCAGCTACTGTGTCTGCTTAGATTTTGATGACCTATTTGGCTAGGCTGCTGTCCTGCAGAATTTCCAAACACTTGTAATTAAACATTAAGTGGTTTTCTTAATGGACTGTCTTTTCCAAAAGGGCCTTTCTTGAATTTACAATCAGTACGTCTGTCCAAAACATTAATTGCTTTTGCCGATTTCAGTTACACTTCGCCCAATTCCTGTAACAACCCTAGCTTTTTCTTGTTTTGTTTTTCCCCTTGCCCTGAGATGTTTGAAGCAATTGGTATGGAAGGGGGTAGTTTCGAAGACATTCAAACCAAAGCCAAGCTTGTTGGCAGCAACCTTCACACTACAGGGCCAGGACACATGACACCATATGGAGCTTCAGTGGCCACTGGCTTGAAGACACATGTGTGTGCTCAGGGCAAAGCACTATTATGCATTCTCTCCACACCCAGCACACCCAGACTATCACAAAATGTGCTTCTGTGCATCAGAACGTCCTGTTCAAACGTGTTTTGAAACAGTTTGGGGGGCGGGGTAGGGATTTAGCCCAGTGGTAGAGCACTTGTCTAGCAAGCATGAGGCCCTGTGTCCAGTCCTCAGAATGAAAAAGAAAGAAAGAATTTCCATTCACTGAAGTGTTGACATGAATTTGGAGTCCTTTCAATTCCCACACACCTTTTTGTTTTGTTTTGTTTTGTTTTGTTTTTCGAGACAGAGTTTCTCTGCATAGCTTTTGGAGCCTATCCTGAAATTCATTCTGTAGACTAGGCTGGCCTCGAACTCACAGAAATCTGCCTGCCTCTGCCTCCCGAGTGCTGGGATTACAGGCGTGCGCCACCACCGCCCGGCCCATACACCTTTTTATATCCATCAGTGTCTTCTTTGGCTTGGACTGGCTGCTATGATCACCACCCATCATCATGTTCTCACTTAAATATAAATGTGAGCTACCCAGAAGCAGAAGTGTATGTTCCCGATTCAGGAGAGGGCGGGTACAGAGTAGCCCCTTCACTGTCTGCTGAAGCTGTCTGTAATTTCTTCTCCCTCCCCTTCCTGTTCTTGCCTCCTCCGTCTCCTTATCTTTGTCTTTTTGGGGAGTGGGGTTGTGAAATAAGGTCTTGAGTAGCTCCAGACTGGCCTCAGACTCTTTATGCAGCCAAGGATAACAGTGAACTTTTAATCCCCTGTGTTCACTTCCAGAATGCTGGGATTACAGATATGTACTACCAAATCTGGCTGCTATGGTAGGCTAGCACTCTACCATGTGAACTAGCTTTGGCTCCAGTTCCTAATCCAAAATAAAGTTTAAACGAAACTTCAATTTTGGGTAAATTATAGCCCTGACAATCCTTCCTGTGACCATCCTAACTTACATTCTAAATACCTCTAGGGCCATAAAAACTCCGTGGTTTTGTTTTGTAATTTGTTGATTGCTAGCATACAGTTAGTGTCTGCTGTGTGAAGAGATGCTCAGCAGACACTGGAAGCTGGCAATGTGCTTGCTGCCCTTTCCTTCTCCTAAGGAAGCCAACATGGCTAAGGGAATGCTTCTTCTTAAGTACCTTTACTTCCTGTAGAACAAAGCAGATCTGCATGAACCTGCTGTGATGTGACTGCCAAACAGAGAGGGCTAGATGGTGGTGCATGCTTTTGACCTCCACTCTGAGAAGGTGGGGGAAGGATTGGCAAGAACTTGAGACCACTGGGCTGGATAAGATGTTGAGAAACCAGCTGCGGCAGTGTGCCTGTAGTCCCAATATTGGGGGATGGAGGCAGGAAGATCAGAAGTTCAAGGCTAGCCTCAGCTATATAGAGAGTAAGTATTCTTCCTTCCCTAGCTTTACATGTTTTTTGTTTGTTTGTTTTGTTTTGTTTTTGTTGTTTTGTTTTTGTTTTTTTGTTTTTTGTTTTGTTTTTTTTTTTTTTTTTTGTGTGTGTGTGTGTGTGTGTGTGTGTGTGTGTGTGTGTGTGTGTGTGTTTGGATGTGCACACAGAGGCCAGAGTTTGCATCGAGTATCCTTCTCTGTCATGTTGGTCACTGGCTAAGTGAGCTCCAGAGTCATCAGGGTCTGCCCCTCCTCTTCATTAAGAGGCTATGTTCAGTTCTCAAAATGGAAAGAAATCATTTCCATTCACCGGACTGTTCATGGGCATTGAATTCGTGGTGTTCTTTCAATTCCCACACACTGTGATCACAGACACTACACTGGCCGTTGTACTCAGATTTTAGATGGGTGCTAACTAGGCTTGAGTGGCAAACAATGGATCATCTACCCAGGCCAGCTTTATAAGGTTGAAATTGAGCATCTCACCCATTCCTTAAGGGGCGGGAGGTGTCTCTTATAAAGTCCCCTCATGACTGAAATGTTTCTTATTTGCATGCCCTTTAACGAAAATCAGTCCTTTGGATGATCCAACCCAGCCCAACCCAACTCGTTCCTGTCAGGCTGGTTAAACCTCTTTAGACACAGGTAGGTCACCTCAGGTCCTTGCTCCACGGGACGCCTCACAAAAGACATCTCATCTCCCTGCTTGCATCATGAGATACACTAGGGTTATGCCGTTTTAAATTGCTTGTTTGCAAGACCTACGTGCTGAAGAAATGCTTCACTCTTTGTAGACGTGGCCCCTTTTGCCTATTCAGGCTTTCTTGAGCTACCAGCCCTTCTGTCGACCTACTCATTTTCTGGGATATTCCTTAGAGAGTTAAATGGACACCCTGAATAACTTTATTTCAACCAATTCATCACCAAATTCTCTTCTTTCTGTCATTATCAACTAGCTGATTTGCATATTCTTTTTTTAATCCCCAGTTATTTTCTTACTTCTTTTTAAAACCAAGAGCACAATTTATAAGCTCTTCATTATTCTATTACTAAACCATTGTACCTCATTTTTCTATTAAATGCTGCCAGAGTTTGGGGGAGGGGGAGCATGGAGTGGGTTGGAAGCTCTGTGTGAGCCATGGCTAGAAGGAAATTAAAACCACGTTGTGACAGTATTTCTAGAGATGAATTAATGCACGTCATATGGTAATGAGAAGTCAGTACCAGTCTCAAGGATGGTGAACACGGGTGGGCATTTGGAAGGCTTGAAGCAGAGGAATAAACCACTTGCAGGGAGGGATGGAGAACTATTTGAAGTCTAAGATGGAATGGAGAGGACTAAGTATACTATTTAAAACAGTAAGGTGACTCAGGAGGCAGAGGCAGGCAGATCTCTGAGTTTGTGGCCAGCCTGGTCTACAAAGCAAGTTCCCGGAAAGGCGCAAAGCTACACAGAGAAACCTTGTCTCAAAAACTAAAAAACAAACAAACAAACAAACAAACAAAAACCAGTAAGGTGATTTGTTCCACTACAACTGGACCCCCCGCCTGCCAGCTCTGTCTTTGCCCTTCTTTCTTTCCAAAGGTATTTGGGGATTAAAATCCTCATGGTCTGTGCAATTGCTGAGCAAAAGAAATAGGCGGTTGGTGACAGGCACAAATACAATTCTAAATGAACCCATCCATGTGGTCACATTTGTCTGTACCTCTCTATAGCATAGAGATGTAGCATGCGTTATTGCTTTTTCTTGGGCTTTTCTTACTACACCTCTGTCCCTGCCTTTGGTAAAATGACCGTAGTCAGTACCAGCCCCAACTGGTGACTATTTTGCTGGTCAAGGGAGGACAAGAGTAGTGATGCTAATCATAGTGACAGGAAGCTTTTTGCTTTTGATTTTTCTTGGTTTTCGACACAGGATTTCTCTGTGTAACTGTCCTGGCTGTCTTGGAACTCACTCTGTACCCCAGGCTGGCCTTGAACTCACAGGGATCTGCCTGCTTCTGCCTCCCAGAGTGCTGGAATTAAAGGAGTGTGCCATCACTCCAAGCCTGACAGGAAACTTTTTTTTTCCCAAGACAGGGTTTCCCTGTGTAGCTTTGCGCCTTTCCCTGGAACTCGCTCTGTAGCCCAGGCTGGCCTCAAACTCACAAAGATCCACCTGCCTCTGCCTGCCAGGCACTGAGCTGAATAATCTTCAAGCCTAAAAGATCTATCTACCATGTTGCAGAGAAGCTTAGGTTTAACCAAGAGCGTCCAAGTTCAGATGTGAGTGCTGAATCACTATCCTAAAGTACTCGCTGAACTCAGGGCGAATCTCTTAAATAATAGGAATTGTGTGTGTGCCTGTGTGCGTGTGCTTGCGTGTGTGTATGTGTGTGTGTGTGTGTGTGTGTGTGTGTGTGTGTGTGTGTGTTGATTTTACATTTTCTAACACATCTAGATGTTGTTGCTTTGTTGTATTATTTTCCTAGTGATAAAACAACCAACAAAGGAAACTCAAGGGAAGGCGTTTATTTCAGCTCACAGGTTGAGGGTACCATCAGTCCATCACAGCGGAACTCCAGGCCGTGGGAGCCTGAAGCAGCTGCCCACACTGTATCTGCAGTCAGGAAGTAGAAAGGGATGAAGGCTCCTGCTTAGCTAGTTTTTATCTCCTTTCATTTGATCTAGGACTCCAGCCCTTGGAATGTAGCCACTTGAAATTAAGGTGGGCCTCCCCACTTCAATTTAACCTAACTAAATAGATAACCCCTCACAGGCATGCCCAGAGACCAACCTCATAAAGATAACCCCTCACAGGCAAGCCCAGAGATGAACCTAGTAAAGATAACTCCTCACAGGCATGCCCAGAGACCAATCTAATCTAGATAATCTTTCACAAGCAAGCTCAGAAGCCAATCTAATCATGATGTGAACCAAGGTTTGTCTCCTAGGTAATTCAAGACCCTTTCAAGCTGATAGTCAGCACTAACCATCACACTATGGGAGAGGGAAAGAAGGTTTTTTATTTTTCTTTGTATTTTGTTTGTTTGTTTTTTGATACAAGAGCTTACCCTGTAGTCAAGGCTAACTTCAAACTATGGCAAATCCCTCAAATGCTGGGATTATAGGCATGAGCCACCCTCTCGGCTTGTAGAGCTCATTATTAAATTATGTTAGATAAAGGTTTCTGCAATGTTGGAAGCCTAGAGATTAGATGACCCTCCCTCCCTCCCTCAAAAAAAAAAAAAAAAAAAATCAACTTGCAGATGAAGTTGTGGAAAATTAGCCAAAACTCAGGAAAAATGAAAAACCTTCAGGAAGACCAGCAGAATAAGCTGACTGCATGTGTTCAGGGGAAGCACAGACAAAGATTCCTTTGCCCCAGAATCTATTCAAATGATCAATGAAACACAGATGGAAGAGAGACCTGAAATGGAAACCCATCTCTGAAAGCAGTAAATTTCCCAGTCTCCCTCTCTGATCTCAGATTTACTATTTTATTCTATGTGTATGAATGTGAATTTCAATGTAGTTCGTATACCGTACATACAGCTGTGTAGGTTCCTGAGGAGGCCAGAAGAAGGTGTTGGATTCCTTGGAACTAGAGTTACAGGTGGTTGTGAGCCACCCCCATGTGGGTGCTGGGAACCAACCCGAAGCCTCTTAAGAGTATCAGGTGCTCTTAACCACTGGACCATCTCTCTGGCCCTTGGTTTGGTCTTGAAAGAGCGACAGAATCACTTAGTCAAGTTTTTACTAGCTTAAGATTTATGTGAGCCAGGGATTCGTGACACACACCTTTAATCCCAGCACTCAGAGACAGAGGCAGATGCACCTCTGTGAGTTTGGGACCATCCAGGCCAACCAGGGGTGCATAGTGAGACCCTCTTAAAAAAATCCTCACCATCATCCTAACCTTCATCAGGATGAAGATGTTGTAATGGGCCAAGAGAAGAGAGGCTTTGTCTCCCATCTTCTCTGTTCTGGACTCTACACAGACCATTTCTCATGGAATGAACAGATACAGTACAAAAGAGTCCTGGAATTACAGTCCCTTCCATATATAGGGCAGTGGTCACAACCTTCCTAATGCTGTGACCCTTTAATACAGTTCCTCATGTTGTGGTGATCCCCAACCATAAAATTATTCTTGTTGGCCAGGCAGTGGTGGCACACTCCTTTAATCCCAGCCCTCAGGAAGCAGAGACAGATGGATCTCTGTGAGTCTGAGGCCAGCCTGGTCTACAGAGCAAGTTCCAGGACAGAGAGGGATACAAAGAAACCCTGTCTCAAACAAACAAACAAACAAACAAACAAGTTATTTTTGTTGCTACTTCATAACTGTAATTATGCTACTGTTATGAATCATAATATAAGTATCTGGTATGCAGAATATCTGATATGGGACCCCTGTGAAAGGGTAGTTCTACTCCCGAAGGGTTAAGAACCACTGACAGAGTCTTACCATGATGGCTTATCTCTTAACTGCTGAGGCAAATGCCGTGACTCTCTTTATGCTATCTGAAGCTTGTATCAGCAAGACAAGGGAGACAAGGGCAATCTCAAGCAGCAGCAATATTTCAGTATTTGTTTCCTGTGCTCCTTTACTACAATCATACACAGGATGGCACAGTGTTCTAAAATACACCACTTTTTCTTTTCCATAAGGGGTGTCTCTTTAAAAGCTGGATACAATGTGTCCATCTGTGGTTACTCTGTTTCCTCACCAGTAATTACAGTGTGCATTTATTTGCAGCATCATTTGGAGGGAGAAGATACTAGACAATGGATTGCAAATATCAATTAATTTTTAAAAAGACAACAAACTGGAGGGATGAGCCCGTGGCAGAACACAGTTTTTTCTCTGACACTGGTTGCTGGGAACTGCAATCTTGCATATATCAGGTTGTTATTTCATCTTCTCCAAGGGCACTCACTGCTAAAATACCTACAATTGCTTTTACCACCACCAACACACGGAACTTAAAAAACATATTAGGATCAGCAAGATGTCTCATTAGGTAAAGGTGCTTGTCGCCAAGGCTCATCACAAGGCCCACACTTGTGGCTCAAGGTTCAATCTTTGGAACCTACCTAGTGGGAGGAGGAAAATAATATCTACAAGTTGCTCTCTGACCTCCATACCCCTGCCAAACAAACAAACAAATAAATGAATAATTTTTTTAAAATTAAAGCATATTATTAAAATACCTTCATTATTTTGAGACCTCTTCAATTATTTTTTTCAATTGATCAGTCTACTCTAGAGAAATCTAGCAAAATCAAACAACCATTTAATGAGGATATTGGGATAGGATGGGGGGAAATTCCTTCAGAAAAATGAAAGTATGTTTCTAGGATTTCAAACTAGAGCCAAGGACCACAAGATGTGAGGCTGGTACAGGTTCCTCTACATATATGGAAAGTGCTTCCCCATAGGCCACTCTGCCTTTTTCCCTTGGGGTACCACCACACAGGGCATTTTTTATTGACTAGGACAGCCTTCACTTTGTACTCTTAGCACTTTCCTCACTTCCACTTTGTTTAGCCCTGAGCTGAGGCCACATCAGTGTATGGTCTGTAATGACCCTACCACTTGCAAACATTAAGCCACTTCCGAAGCAATAAAACCAGTTCTAAGCCTTGCTATTTTACATTTTATGGTGTATTTTCCATATATATATATGGGGGGGGGCGTGCAAAAACCATTCATTTCAGGGGCTTTTTCTAGTTACAGGCATGTTGTTCACAGCTTATTGGGTAGAGAACATGCAATCATCTTCCCAACCTTTTAAATTTGTATTGGATTCTAAACTCCCACATCTTAGCTCTTGGGTATTTTCTTCAATAAAGCCCTCCTACCTTTCAGTCCAACCAAGACCAAAGACTTTGGATATAAAAATTTTGAAAGTAACCACTGAAGAAGAGGCTTCAATTGTGCGGGTCTAACTGGCAATCTATGGAAGGCCACATGAGTCGCTCAGAGATAACGCCCTTGCCTTTCACCTTGCGGTCACCAGTTTGAATCAACAGAGATTAGCAGTGTCCAAGGGTTGTTATCATCTGATGATAGCTTGGGAGCAGATATGAAATAAATTGCTAGTATCTTGCGTCTCCTTCCCTGAGGTCACCTGGTTCAGACTATTTTAGGACCAGATCCAAATCTTGGCTGCAATGGTGACTCTAAATGGAGGCCTCTGCAAAGGGATCAAATGCTAAATAAACCTACAGATTAGACTTCTTCTTGCACGAATGGAAGATAGCCTTTCAGACAAGGCTGGCAATAAGCTGGGGAGTTAGGGTTGGGGAAAACAGACAAGGTGTGTAGATTAAGACCGTCTGGACTGCGAGTGTTTAATTCCACCCTGGGTCCCCATCTCATCCTGACTCTCTCTCATTCCAACAGTGCAGCCACATCTTCTTCCCTACTCACATCCTTTACCTATCGCTTTGTCCAACTTCAACTATCATCAAGCTTTAAAGAAAATATACTTTCAACAGAGCTGGGCAGAGCAAAGCATGGCTCTAATCCCAATGTTTAAGAAGGAGAGGCAGGAGGATCATAGCAAGTTCCAGGCCAACATATCCTAAGCCAGGCAAGGATACATAGGATGAGATACTGTTTTAAGATGTCTCAGGAAAACTAAATCGAACAAACAAATGTTTCAACAGAACCACTGAGGGACTGAGGCCTGGTTAGAAAGTTTGAGGAAGGGAAGAGGGAGAGAGGTGGAGGGACAGAAGAGAGCCCTAGAGGAGAATGAACTAACATACCAATTCAACTTACTTTCTCTAAATTGTTAATTAGGGGCAAATAATTGTTTGGTTGTTTGGTTTAAACAGACTTAATGGTCTAAATGAAAATACTCTGCTCATGCGTGTGCGTGTGCGTGTGCGTGTGCGTGTGCGTGTGCGTGTGTGTGTGTGTGTGCGTGTGCGTGTGTGTGTGTGTGTGTGTGTGTGTGTGTGTGTTTATGGTAGATTGTACATGGAGCTTTACAAGTGCTCTATTACTGTGCTATATCCTAGCCCTGGATTTTCTACTGTACATTTTATTTGGAAATATTAACAAAGATTCATTCCTGGTTAGGCCTGTCTTACGTTTTTTATTGCTGTGAAGAGACACCATGAACACAGCAATTCATACGAATGAAAACTTTTTTTTTTTTTTTTCCAAGACAGGGTTTCTCTGTGTAGTTTTGGTGCCTGTCCTGGAACTCGCTCTGTAGACCAGGCTCGAACTCACAGAGATTCATCTACCTCTGCCTCCCCAGTGCTGGGATTAAAGGTGTGAGCCACCACCACCTGGCAAATGAAAACATTTAACTGGGGGGACTTGCTTAAAGGTTTCAAAGATTCAGTCCATTATCACCATGGCTCCCGTGGGGAGCATGATGGCGTGCAGGCAGATGTAGTGCTGGAGCTGAGAGTCCTACATCTTGCAGGCAACAGGAAGTCAACTCTCTGTCACACTAATGGAAGCTTGAACAAAAAAGACCTCAAAGCCCACTCCCACAGTGACACACTTCCTCCAACAAGTAGGTCATACTTCCTAATAGTGCCTCTCCCTTTGGGACCCATGTTCTTTCAAATCACATGGCCTTTTTATTAATTTGAAGTTTGTTGTACATAAACAACTTCATGAGAAACCATTCAAATCAGGCCCACCTGGGTGAGACTTAGAAACAGAAGGACTTCTGATATTTTGTTTAAACATAAAAAGAGCTTTTAGCCAGTCAGTGGTGGTGCACACCTTTAATCCCAGCACTCAACACTCAGGAGGGCAGATGGATCTCTTTGAGTTCGATGCCAGCCTAGTCTACAGAGTGAGTTTGAGGCCAGCCAGGGCTACACAGTGAAACCCTGTCTCAAAAAACCACAGAATAAAAAAATAAAAGAAGTAAAAGAAGTTTCTAAGGAGTTAAAGGTGGATTTGCCTTCTACAGGATTACCATTTTCTCTGGTCATTGCTGAGAAACATGTCTCTACCTCTGATTTCACTGTTCATTATCATTATACACGCACCACAAAGATGAATGGTGCATACATGAACAAAAACAATATTCCATAAAATTTCTTAAAGGAATCTATTCATTCTAGGAATTCTATAGACCAGCCCAAAGGAAACACAGGATAAAAATCTCCGAGAAAGGCATCAACTTAGGTGCCTTTAAAAACAAATCTTTTGCTGGGTGGTGGTGGTATATGACTTTAATCCCAGCACTGAAGAGGCAGGGGCAAGTAGATCTCTGTGAGTTCCAGGCCAGCCTCGTCTACAGAGCAAGTTCCAGGATAGCCAAGGCTACACAGAGAAACGCTGTCTTGAAGAAAATGGGGGATGGGGTGGGGCTTCTTACATTCATTTTATTCTCTCTGTCTCTGTCTGTCTCTGTCTCTGTCTGTCTCTGTCTCTGTCTCTGTCTCTGTCTCTGTCTCTCTCTCTCTCTCTCTCTCTGTGTGTGTGTGTGTGCCTGCCAGGGCATAAATGTGGAGGTCAGAGGACATCTTTCGGGAGACACGTCTCTCCTCCCAGCATGTGTTCCTGGAATTGAAATCAGGTCATCAGACAATAAGCTTCTTTATCCACTGAGGCAACTCCCCTGTCCCCTCAGGTATCTTTTATTAAGTCTATATTTCTATTCCACAACTTCAACTATATATGAATAGAGAAAAGGAGTGAATGAATGAGGCTATGTGCCCATTTTATTTTTTTTTTTTTGAGACAAGGTCTCCTTTTATGTAGCCCTGGCTGTCCTGGAACTTACTTTATATACCAAGCTGGCCTCAAACCCAGAGATCCACCTGCCTCTGCCTCTCATGTTCTGGGGTTAAAGGCATGCACTACCATGCCTGGTTTATGTGTCCATTTTAAGTGATCAGAAATCAGTTAGTGGTTTAATTAACTCAAATTATATGCAATGGAAAATGTGAATACCTGTTTGTGCCAAGTGCCCCCTCCTCTTCTATCTCTAAATCAGAGGCACCTAGCCCATGGACAATTTTAAGACTAAAGAAAATCCAGGCTTTTATTAAAAGGTGAGTAGCTAATTGATGAGTGCTTTAACCAATAGATGGGCCTTCCAAAGCTTCAAGTGGTCAGCTTAGACTCAAATTTAAAATAAAATCAATTTCATGAACCAGAAGAGCTGCTGAACAATGCATTTCAATTACAGACTAGCATTAACTTAAAAATAATTACGTAGCTTTCTCTTTCCAAAATTACCTAATTTCATTAGGCTTCACTTTTAAAACATATTTTTTTCTTATTTTTTTTTCCCATGGGAGTACTGAGAATTGAACCTAGGACTTCATGAATGTAAGACAAATGTTCTACAACTGAGCTAGGCCTCAGCTGAAATGTTTTTATAAACACAAACACCACACATATCACATTGTTGCCCAAATATCTCCTCCCGTACTAAAGTTTTCCTACTGCTAAGCAACAAATCTTATTGGAACTCTGGAACCAAAAAGAATTCAAAGGTGACCAAATGTACTTGGACTATCAGTGCAGAAGCAATGGGTCTGTATGTGCTCTAGTTGTTGTTCAAACACTAACTCAAATTTCGTTTTAGGTCAGTTCGTTAAACCAGCGTCTAAATGGGCCCTGGCACTGGGTACCAGGCAGCTCCATCCACCAGCTGGTAAGGTGGCCCTGGGTGCTGGGCTGGACGCACTTCTGCAAGGACTAGGGACATCACTGACTGTCTTCCCCCTCCTTGAATCACCCAGTTCCAGGATTCAGGCCCAATGCAGGCCTGGAGCCCGGAAACCAAACCCAGCTCAGCTCCTGCATCTGTTTACCGCAGGGAGCTGAGGGAGGAAGCCTGGCCTTCTTAGCCGGCTGGCCTGGGGTTGTGCTATGGTGTGCGAAGGGCCTGGGCCCACGTGGGCAGGATGAGGAGATAGCAGCATCCTGCGGGTCACCCGGTGCCACCGCTCTCGGATCATCCTGGTCCCTGGCGCTCCGGGACTCCCCCAAAGGGCAGCATCTCTGTTCCGTGGGTTCAGCGCGAATGTCCACCCTGCGGGGGAGCTGGCGGCCGGACCACGTGCAGCAGACAAAGGGGTTTAGGTCGCCAGAGTTTCGAGGCCCTTTCCTCAAAGAGATGCCAGTCAGAGGCTCCAAGTTGGGAAGGTTATACTTTCAGTGTCCCATGCAACTGGCCAGAAAGCCGCTCCTCAGACACTAGAGTGTTTCTCTACTTCCCCAGGTAAGGTCTCTAGATGCTCCAAATGACCCTAACGTCATTTAGGGGCGCCTTGCGGGCAGGGGACATCCCCAGGAGGGTGCAAGTGTGGGCTTTGCAGCCAGAGGCGACCTGGCTTTCTGCGCTTTTCCCGGGGCTTGCTTGTTGAGTGAAAGGTGGGAGGGGAGAAAGAGAAAGCGGTGCTTTTGCCAAATACTCCCCCCAAACCCCTGTCGGAACCCACTCCTTCGAGTCTCTTCCATCAGATCTTTGGCGATGTCAGCAGTGCTCAAAGGCGCCCCCTCCGCCCTCTGGAGAGCCTTGGGAGGGAGCTAGCCGTCTTTTCCAGCTGGACACCCACCGCGGGGTATTTCCCCCTGGCCCCAGCAAGCGCCCGGAACTTCCCAAACCACAGCCTTTCAGGTAGAGCTCCATTAAGACCAGGGAAAGGTTGCTCGCTTTAGGAGCACATATACTAAAACTGGAACTATACAGAGATTAGTGTGGCCCCTGTGCAAGGATGAGACGCAAATCCATGAAGTGTCCCATATTAAAAGGCCAGGGAAGTGAGGGACAGTGGCTCAGAACCCACCTCTGAACATCTGAAGGTGACCTTATGCCCACAGTCAGGGTTTTTTCCTCTTCCTCTTTCCAGAACAGTACTCGGTTGTCCAGAGGTTAAATGATGAACACAATTCCCAGGCTTTGCTGGGAACAATGCCTTTTCTTAAGAGCATTGCAAGTTAAAAAAAAAAAAAAAAAAAAAAAAAAAAAGATTTAGCTGCTGTAAGCTGATAATCGAGTAACTGTGGTCAGACACCCATTCCCCAACCTCACTATTTGAGACCATGAGACCATGTTATCTATCACATAACGCCCATTAGGCCCCAGTAATCCGCTATCAACACGTTTTACAGCCATTTGAATGTTAAGGAGATTTTTATTAATGGTTCATGATCCTAAAATGTGACTAGTGGTTCTGGAAACATTTTAATAACTCCAAGTTTTGATCATCTGGTCGTAATGTACTCTAAGGCTTCTGGAGGTTAAGGTTGTGAGATTGGGATGGGGCCTCAAGGAGGGCATTAATGGACCCAATACCTGTCTCTAAGTACCTATCCTCCAGTGTTGACCTGAGGATATGGGAACAAGGACTCACAGACAGCAGTGTTTTTGGTCCCTTCATGAGCTAGCCAAGGTGGTGGTGGTGGTGGAAGTAACCAGCCACCAAATGCCTGCTGGGAACGGGCACCTTGTTTTTAAGGAAGCCCTCAGCCTGGAAATGGCCCCCAGGGCTACCAAGTAGACTAAGGAATCCTCAATAGGAAAGCCCTTTTTCCATCCTTGCAAATAGATGAGTTAAGATTGGCACTGGGTCACGTGAGGGTGGCCAGGGATTTATTCCATCTGATTCAGGAACATCCCTTTTCCTCCTGGAGCCAACCTGGGTCAATTCAAACCTTACCAGCTTACCATTATGTCTGCTACAGGGATTCTTTTTCATTCAGCTTGTTTATTTGTTTTCTTCAAAACACTGTTTCTTCTAAGAATTGGAGGTAAAGGGTGGAGGAGGTTGAGGAATAAAAGTAACTCCTAGACCCCATGTTGCTAGACTTTTGCTCTAAGAGAATAACAAATTTTGATGTTCCCTTCCCCTGATGAAGGTGCGGCAGCCCTGGCACCTACGGTCTTCTTTGACTAAATGGATTGGACCTGGGAGGGCTCCTTTATTTGAGTCTGCTTATTGTTTGTTTGTGGTCAACAGCCCGTTGGTTTTTAAACATAAAGCATAGTGCTGGCAGGAGGGGAAGTCTGGCTGATTCTCTTTAGCATTTGGGAGGGACCTCCTTTGGCTGCGGGGCTGTTGCATAGCAGAGGGCCTTTCAAATGCATTGCCTGCTTCCTCCTCCCCAGCCACTTCCTATCCATACACAAGTTTCCTACTTCCGTTTCCTTCTGAACGCTGCCATCAGAAAAACTCACCTTTTCCAAATAATGTATACATCCTGCTCGAACTGAGCATAGAACATTTCTTAAAAACACAAGTCACGTGGCTATTAGCAAGCAATTGGAAAGAGAAGCTCCAAGCAATTCCACACAATGTGTCTCAAAACACCGGTGTACTACAGCTTCACACGCAATGTTAATTCTGTCTGAGACGAACCCTATAATCTGTGCAGTTCAATCCCCCAAAATACCGGGGTAGCTCTTGTTAGGGGTTTTGCTGTCCCCATCGCTGGAGCAGACAGTCTTCTGTCTTTTATAAACGCTCCACCAACCCAAGGACGGAAATGGCGTTTCTGGAGAATTAGGTTTATCAGAGCAACCTGCGCTGACAGGGTGAGGGAGGATCAGAAAAGAAAAATAGGAGTGCTTAGAGCTCGCAGATATGAGTGTGCAGATGTCGTGACAGAGGCACAAAGAGAAAAGGTTGCTGTCCTTCCTAATAATTTAGGAGGAAGCCAAGAATTCAGGCACTGGTCATGGACCACTAGAACCCAGCGTCTTCCCATCCTGTTTTCTACTTCTATTTGTACGGGATGAATCGGTTACCTGCCCGGCTTCTTTGTGTGCGTCTTTTGCATGATTAAAACACAACTCTGTATGCAAGAGACTCCACCTAACATAGGGCGTACCTGATTTTGGGTTACATCGTTGTCTTAGTAACAATAGCGAGTTTCCCACCAGGCGTGAGGTTCCGGGCTTCGAACTTGTGTAGTGGTGTTGGCCCGGCTGGCGGCTTTTGATTAAATGGAGACCCGCACTTGTGTGAGGCCTCTGCACTGCAGGTACTGGAATGGGACGATTTGGCAACCTGGCGACTCCCGGGACACCTAAAGGAGCTGCTTCCCCATTCCAGAACTTGCTTCTGACCCTCTGAGCTGCCGCGTCGGATCCCAAACCAAAACCAAGGACGCTCGCAGGGAAACGAAATGGGGGGGGGTGGGCGGCAGTAAGGGGGATAAGCGAGTTTCTCAAGCTCCCGAGTCAGTACCTGGCTCCCAACAGAGGGCCTGAACTCGGTATATTCACTACCTGGCTGTCCTTGAAAGTCCCCAAGGGCAGGCCCGGCTGGGCGTCCCGGTCTGAGGCGCTACAGGAGCCCTCAAGCTGAGTGACCCCCTTCCCCAAGCTTCCGGGAGCAGCTGTCTCCTCCCAGGTCGCCTGCAGCGAAACCCCGGATCCCAGAGCCCAGGAAAGCGGTCGTCTCCTCCTGGCCCGCATCAGCAGCGCTCAGACGTATGGACGCCGCTCACCGGCTTCTTGCATGCTTCAGGCGGCTTGCACAGAGGACCCTTGCCTCCCAACTCGTTTTCCAAACCCTTGATCCCTGAACTCTGCTAGGCCTGAAAGGTCGCAAAGACACCCGCGCCGACGCGGGCTCAGTGGCTGCGAGCGTGGCAGGGCGGGGTCATGCACCCCCTGGTCCTGGCCGGGACGCCTCGTGCTCCAACAGGTCTTGGGACTAGGCTGAAGGGACCTGCTAGTCTCAGGCCAGGTCCTGGACCTTGCGGGAACTCCATCGGCAGGGCTGAGTGCAGCCCAGGAGCTACTGCCTGCGACCTCTGGCCCAACTCAGCTGCCCCGGCACAGCTGGGACGATTTTCCTAGCAAGCCACAGTTGGCCAACAGATTTAGGAAAAAGAGCCCTGGGCACCAGGCTGTTTCTCGAAGTTATGCCCGGCTTCCGCAGCTGTTCTTTCCGGATATTTGAGTGGAGGGGTGGGTGGGCAGGGACACACACAGACACAGAAGAGGTGAGATTAGAAGGAACCGGGAAGAGTGGAGGGAACTGACCATTTTCTAAACCTGGAGGTTTCAAAAGCCGGAACTTGATTGGCTTGATTGAATTTCTCTTCTTATCTATGAAGGGAACACTCCCAAGGTTAAATCCAAAGAGCCAGGCAACTTTGTAGAAACGATAAAGGTTCGGTGCAACAGATCTTTGTAAAGCCACATGGTCTCTACATCTCACCTCTGCCTTCCCAAAGGAAGCTTTTATTACCGGCTCGCTTCCGGTTTAGCGACCCCCAGTCGTACCAACTATCAGCCAGTATGGGACTTATTAACTTCATTAAATCCAGTCTTGATTAGGAGTGGCGATCCGAACTCAGATGTCTTTCAGCCAATGCTAGCTTCCCACCCCCTCCCCTTCGCCTTTGATCGTGGGAAGTGCTTTCTACTTTGGGCGTCCATTCAAAGCAATTGAACAGTGTGGTCTCAGTTAAACGAAGTTGTGCAGGTGACGAAAAATAGCGATTTTCCAGACCTCCTTTAACTTCGTTTTCAGACCCTGAAGAAACCAAGTCATTTGCTGAGTAGCCCTAAGCTTGCCAGATACTCTTGTTTTTAAGGAACTTGCCCTGTCCTTGCTTAGGTTTCCTGAAAACCAAAGGCAATGTGAGAAAATGGTTATTTAGGAGTTACTTTACGACTGCAGGAAAAGACGTGCAGGATTCAAAAACAAAAACAAAAAACAAAAAACAAAAACCTAGAACTAGACCTAGGGCAAAGTAAAGACCCTGGGGCCCACTGTCACTTCAGGGAAGACTACAGTAGATGTGAATTACCTCCTGGTCCAGGAGGATCTAGCCATCCAGGTCTGCAGTTGGTGATGGCTATAAAGTATTGCATTTTATTTAGCGGTAAAACAGTTTTACCCATTAGGCCAAGATTAGAAGGGGTTCAAGAGCACAGGCAGAGATAGGCAATTAAATAGCCAGGAAACAACATGGTTACGACTGCTAACCTTCATTTACAGTGCTACAATCAAGAGTCATTGAATTGAAGATGAAATTGAATAGCTTTTTTTTTTTACCCGAGGAGCACCAACCATTGGCCATTTGCCTTTTCTAGTAACTCCTACAACCAAAAAAGGGACTCTTCCCTTTCCCCAGCACACACACACACACACACACACACACACACACACACACACCAGGATGCCTTATGTTCAACTACTGAAATTATAGGTTTTTAAAGTTTTCTGAAACTCTTTTGTTCGGAAATCATTTCTGCCTGAATTGCTTTCAGATTCTGATTACACTCCCTCCTCTCACGTTTACCTCAGCTTTTTTTTTTTTTTAAGAAAAAAAAAAATGCCCTTAGAACTGAAACAAGAAATTCTCGCCATTCTCACTTTCTGAAATACTCCAGTTTTCCCCTAACATGCACACGCACACACACACACACACACACACACACACACACACACACTGATCTATTTAAAAAGCATGCTAAGAAAGTGCCTAACAAGGGATTCAAGCTTGTGCAGGGGAGGCAGGGGAGGCAAGGGTGCTAATGGCTGACTGGGAGAAGTAACTTCAATTTGGAGCAGTCCTGAGGAAGTCGCAGAAGTTTCCAAATCACTGCCATTCATAACTTGTTCATTCATTTCCATTAGCCGAAGGAAAAGTAAAGACACAAGGAGCAAAATCACTAATTGCTTCTCTGCCTTACAATAAACATTTTGGCAAGGTGAGGATGAAGATTGGCTTTCCATTCGTAAGTAATGGTATAAAATTAAACTGGACCCAGTGTTGTGCTAGAACCATTTTAATATAATTATACATATCTGCCAAATCCAGGAAGAAAGGGTTTATGCATATATAACTTCCAGTTAACATCTGCAAGCATAAATGATCTCAGTTTAAAATTCATCAGGGTCAGAGCAATTGATCAATGTCTTTTTACTGCCAGGCTTACCAACATAAAATTACGGATGAATCAGGGTCCTTTTGCTTCTCCTCGATCCTTGCCAGAGACAGCAGGGCAGCTCACCTCCAGCCACACACAGGTAGTCTTTCTAGATCAGTATTCAGTTGCTCTGAATTTTGCTTATAATTATAACCTATTTAATCACAGAAGAACCCCTGCATAGGTGGAGTTCAAGGTTGCATACAATAACAGGAGATCACAGTTCTGAAGTCTAGCACAGATTAAAAACCACAGATGTACCATTTATATAAGACACACACTGATTGTCTCTTAAACTACATATTGACTCCTTATGAACATTATTTTTTTTTTAAATAAAGTAGTGCATCTAGGACAATCAGTCGCACAATTCACACAGCCCTGAAAAGTTTTTCAGTGCCAACTACCAGTTGGTCATGGAACGTGAATGAGCTTGGAACACTGTCCATTCCTAAGATTCAACCAAGGATTGGCTAAAACACCGGGTCACCTCTGCTTTGAAGGGTATGACCTTCCCTCACAACTTAGTTTTGTTTGATTTTTATTTTGAGTGGTGTTTGGTTGCATGTGACTAGAATATATTGAATCAATCATTTGCAAATCAGAAAACCAATGATCTAGAGCTATGACAGAATCTTAAGATTGGTTTGTCCATTTCAGGTTGCTGGTTGATATAGGCCCCTCTAAGGCCCTTCATTTTCATTTTCCTTCTATGCCTCTCTGGAACTTTGATCAGGAGTCTGAGCATCATCCCATCTAACTCTTTTAACCAATGCCTGGCTAAAACTGGAATGTCCAGCCCAGTATATTTAAAAATCACCCACAAAAATAGGTTCTACAGGTCTTCACAAAACCTGGAATTTCCATGAGGATGTCTGATCTTTATAATCCAAGCAGTCAGCATTGAAGTTAAGCTTCCAAGAGGCAGTTTGGTCCTTATAATCCAAGCAATCAGTGGTTGAGTTAAAACCCAAGCTTGAAGCTCCATATCCCTGGGTGGAAAGAGAAGCTGGGGACTGATTGAGATGGCTGGTAACTGCATTGGTACCCATGGGACTGAGTGTGGCCCCTGGTCCAGGAAGCTGGTGATGCATAGGGGTCAGATAAGATCCACAGTCCATGCCCCCAAAGTAGGAAGTTGAGCCAGCATATCCTTGACTATAACCTGAAGCCTGAGTATAGGTCATAGGATAGGACCTCTGCATGCAGGAGGAGGAGGTGGACAAGGGGTCTGACAGAGGGGAGATGGAAGCTGGGCTCCAGATAGACACGGGAGCACTGCTGCTCGAAATGGTTGGGACTGAGGTACTAGAGGGGGGAGTGAACTGGCCACTTGTTCCACTCTCTGAACTCACTTCCCGAGCTGGAGAGGTCTTCTTCTTGGCAGGTCTCACTTTATTTTGACCTCCATTCTGTTGTTGCTGCTGTTGCTGGCGGCACTTAGCTCTTCGGTTTTTAAACCACACCTTGAAAGGGGGAGAAACTTCTTTAACGTGATTGTAATAACTCCATCAGGGCTAGAGTGGTCACAGATTGCATAGCCAAATGACCAAACAATTTTGCGGCTAGAGACAATTCACAGGGCTCTTCCACCTCCATCTCTTCCCAATTAGGAAAATCCACCTTACACACAAATTCACAACAAGAAAGTGTAAGATAATCACTCTCATTATAAGCTAAAACTTCTCTACCTTGCTTTCCTGTTTTATTTCCACTACACATAGAGAGAGACCACATTATATTTGGGAATGACCTCTATCTATGTCTTTTAGAAGGAAACATTCTGTTGCTGCATACCACCAGTGTACGCTGCACTGTCCAGGAAGCAACAGCTTATATGGAGGCTGGTTCCACGACCTAACGTTTTGTCCCTCCTGGACTCATAAAAGAAATCTCCAAGAAGACATGCTCCCGTGGAGAGGAGATCTGAGCCACTGTCTGCTGAAGGACGCTTTGTAGTGAATGAAATGACTTGTGTGGCTTCTGCTTTGAGCTCAAAGACAGACAGACCTCAGTACGAGTCTTTAGGACTCAAGTTTGTGCCTTCAGATTCATGCACAGCATACTCCATTTGCTACACTGATTCACTGGCTTGTTAACTTAAAACTCTGCCTGCCACTCTGAAAATTCTCTTTGTACATCTTCTGCAATGCAGAAACTTATGATACAAACTACTGGTATTTGTCTTAGCTACAAGTCCTTTGGTGGGGGAGCTGGTGTGTGTGTTTAAACAGGGTCTCTTCATAGAGCTGACTGTCCTGGAACTTGCCTGGAACTCAAAGAAATCTGCCTGCCTCTGCACTTACAAAAACATGTTCTACCCAAAGGATAGTGTCGTGTGTGTGTGTGTGTGTGTGTGTGTGTGTGTGTGTGTGTGTGTGTAGGTGAGGTGTCAAATGCCAAAGAGCTCCACATGGGGGCTTGCTCTCCAGTCAAAAGGGAGTTGATTTTCTCCTTTTCAGGGTAAAATGTGGAGGAAACTAGATCAAGAAAGGGAAGTGTCTTTACAGATGTTAAGAATATACAATTTTGTCAGTTAAATGACAGAGCTAGAAAATGGTTCTGTCCTCAATTAGCCAACCCCACACCATTTATTGTGTCAACATATTTGGTGACAGCACCATTTCTGACCCTGTCGCTAAAGTAGGTATGGCCCTGAGAAAGTCATTTGCTCCATTTCTTCATGTGCTTTAAAAAAATAAAAAATAAATAAAAAAAAAATTTTTTTTTTTTGGACTGTCTGGGAGCTAGACTCCACACCCTGTTTCCCACACAAAGTTCACAAAGAGGATGCTCACACAAGGACCACGTGACTATCCTTGAAATTTGCCCTCCACTGGCTCTCCAACAGGCAGGGACTCTGAGACCCAAGGGCTCTAGGGCTTTGTGTCTGCAGCCCAATTGCTACTCTAACCTTGCAACCAGGCCAGAAGACCCTGGTTCATGAGGGTTAAGTAGGGACAGAGAGCAAATGGAGAATGGTTCAGAGGCTCCTGAATAGTTAGAATTTCAAGCCCTTCTTTGGTTCAAGACAAGAGTCGGTATACACCAAACTTGAGAGAGGATTAGGAAAAACAGTGAGTCTACATCTGCCCTACCTGTACCCTGGACTCGGGCAAGTTGATTTTCAGCGCCACCTCCTCCCGCATAAAGATGTCTGGGTACCGGGTCTTGGCAAACAGAGCTTCCAAAACGTCGAGTTGTGCCCTGGTGAACGTAGTCCTTTCCCGCCGCTGTTTCCGGGGGGTGGCTGCAGGACAAGAAGCCCAGGGCCCTTTAGGGTGGGGGAGCAGTTTCTCAGTCACAGGACTTTTTTCCTCGGTCCACAACTCCCCCACCTCCCACCGTGTTCCTACCAAGGAATTCCACCCCCTACAGAACCTCCACCACACACCACCACCACCACCACCACCACCCCAACCCCGCCCCGCCCCGGCAGACTACAGAGCATCACTTGGAGAGCTAACAAAATAAACCGAGTAAAGACAATTCCCACCCCCACGCCCAATTCTCGAGACAAACAAACAAGAAACAACCGCCAGACCACACTATCAGCTGAAAAGCCTGGCTAGTGAAGTTAGAGGCTCTGAAGTGACCAAAGGCTCGAAATGACGCCGCGGACACGGAGCCAATTCCCACGGTAGTTTAGCACCGCAAGGATCTTTGTTCTTGCATCTTTAAAATGTGACAATAGTTCAGACTTTTATGAGTATTTGGTAAGGGGGAGATGTTGCGGGGGGAGGGGCGGGGAGGCGGGGAATGAAAGTTCCTAGCACCTGGAGGGAAGTCACACCTTGAAGGATTAAAGGGACAGGGCCTGGAGGTACCGGAAGCCCCAGGCCTTGGAAGCCCCAGGCAAGGCCGGGAGAGCTACAGGGAACAGTAGAGGAGAAAATTCGGTTACTTCCAGGGTGGTACTAACTAGGAATTGGGCGTGGAGACTAAGCTAGAGCATGGTCAAATGACAAGGTCAACAACCTTCCACGACCCTGCCCAATGAGTGTCCCCAAGCCACAAGAATGGAGCGGTGTGACACGTCTCCTCCCAACCTGTTGTTCCCTCCTGGGTCAGTAAATGCCCAGTGGCTGCTTCGTGACAAGGAAAACACAGTGGGGACCCCGTCTGGAGCTTGAGTGAGGACAGTGAGCCCTCCAACCTCCAACCTCCTGAGGGGCGAGCGTGGGAAATGGCGCAGGAGTCACTTACCCGGGTAGCCCACGGAGGGATGCAGCAAGTCCATACCCGAAGTGGTCAGACTCAGCCCATTGACTGCGTAAGGCGGTTGCTTTAGATAAGACATCATGCTAAGGTTGTTTGGAGGCGCAAAGTCGGCCCAAATTGGGGGGACCCAGCCGGACGGTCTCGAGTCTCCTGGAGTGGACAGGGTCAGGGTCCTTGGTGGGTGGGTTTGGAGTGATGGAACTAAGAGCAAAGCAAACAAACGAACAGAGGGGCTGGTTTACTGCTTCTGCGGGAGCAGCTTCCTCCTCGCTCCATCACGAACTACAAAAGAGCCAGGGCGACGCTCGACACAGGCTTTTAAAGGAGTTACAGATGCGCCCCCCGCCGTCCCCCCAACCCCCAGCAGCTCCAAAACTAGAGGGGATGGAACGAGACCAGATAAACCTGTCTTCCCCACCCCCACCCTAAACTTAAAAAAAAAAAAAAAAGACCCGAGGAAAGCAATTACAATCCGCCTTCCCCAAGAACAAAACCCCACGCCTCCAAATGCACACAGTACATTCCTATCCCAACATTTGCATAGGACTCATTGGCTGGCACTAGCTAATTGTCTCAAACAAAACTTGATTGGGGCCATTTGCAGAGACAAAGAACTCTTTGGCTAAATAAATAATGCTGATAACAAAGCCCATTGGTGAGAAACAAAGAAACAATTCAAGAAATCTACCTCTTCCCAGACTGTTGCCTTCCCCTGGCAGAGATTTTTAATTATTTTAGCTTTTTTTTTATTACCACTTTCTACTGCTGTGCACCTAAAATGTAAATGCATTAACATTTAAAATACCAACTTGCTGAGAACAAACTTGAGAAAACTGCCCAACCACTATTATTCCACATTTGAAGTCATTTCCAGTAATCATTTTCACCTAATTAGTAGTCTGGATAATTAGATTTCGAGGTAAGTAACAGATTTATTAGGGTTTTGTAGGACCTTGATTATATGTGTCTAAAGAGCTATAGCTAAACAAACAAGTATTTAACTTTTAAGCGACACCCATCAAATATTTAATTTAAACATACTAAAAAAAAAAAAAAAAAAAAAGTCTTTAAGATTAGCACAGGGCTTGCCAGAAATGTCGAAGTAAAGTTAGAATCCCACCAATCAGAAAAAAAACGGCAGACCCCCACATTTTGCAAGTGGGAAGGGGTGCATCCCTAGAGCAGAGCAAGCTGCTTCCATGTTGATTCTGATGAGGAGGCTGCAGATCCTGGGGGAGGCAGAGTTTTGGAGACTTAAGGTTCTCAGATTCTCAGAGGCTTCACCAGATTGCTGCTAACTGAACTGCCGGAATTTCCCACATTTTAGGTTGGAAGCAGATAAACATTCAAAGGCATGAAAGTAGTGGGATTTCTCTCTACCTTCCAAATTCCCATAATTACGTAAGGACAAGAGCTTGGGGGAAGAAAAGGAAAAGTTATTTATGTTCCTTTGCTGGGCCCCCGCCCCCAGAGCTATGTTAACATAAGCAGACAGCATTCAAGGCTGGCTCTTATTTTTCCAAAATTCGGCATCTGTCATGCCAAGACCTCTGCCTGGAAACTTTGACACTCTTAGAAACTTCCTCAAAAGGGCGGATACAAGATTGTGAGTTTTCTTTCAACTTCACGATGAAATTTTATTAGTGAAATTAAGGACTGTAGAATTTCATATCTACCTTGCTTAAAAAGACCAAGGCAAAAGTTTCTCAAATAGAACTCGACAACGGTGACTTCTTCCTGATTTAAAATTTACAGCACAGGCCATGTTTTCCCACCCTTAAGATGTGATTTTTAAAATGTCCCCTTTAAAGAACTGGATTATTAACTAGTAAAACTAAATGATCTCACAAAGAGCACTTTATGTCCTGTATTCCTTCTCCCAAGATTCAGCTATTTGGGGCTGTGAAAGTAACACTGTTTAAAATACACAGTCATTGCTTATTTAGACAGCCTCTAAAGTGGAGTTCTTTGAAAATATATTCTTACCCCCTTGAAAAGTTCTGAACTGTTATACAGGAACCTAAAATCATATCTGATGTTAAGATGAGGCAATGTAGTTAGTAGTCCTGCTTTCTCCCTATTAGAAATGCATTTGTTAAACGCAGCATGTTCCACCGTAAAGAGCAGTAATAGAAAATATGGGGTGAGATCCTTCTTGGAGAGCCAAAATGGGTCAAAATCTCAGGGTAACCTATTTTCACCTTTCCTCCTGAGGAAAAAAAAAAGAGAGAGAGAGAGAGAGAGAGAGAGAGAGAGAAATCCAAAACCCAAACCACGGGGACCTCTCCACTGCCAGCCCAGATAATAAACACGGCCGGAAGACAGCTGAGGGCCCTTCCACCTAACTTTCACAGCCGGGGTAAGGATTCCACCCATCTCAGTGCAAAGGGGGTGTGGGCCTGGGGACGCCCTTTCGAAGACTTAAGGCTTTATGTGACCGCGAGACGAGGTGGCTACTGAGAGCTCCTACCTAGGAGGAAACGGCGGTAGCGTGGCGAGTTCCGAGTGCCCTCACTTCCAGGTGCAAGCGACTGGGTCCAGCGTCCCTGCCCTGCAGCCCCGCAGCCCAGCAGCCCTGAGGCCCAAGGTCCCTCTCCACTGCCTGTGCAGCCTTATATCTAACGGTCAATTCGTGCAATCTGTCGCTTCCCCCCTCCAAACCCCCCTCGTTTTTTTTTTTTTTCCCCTCCAAGAAGCCCATCTACCAGTTGCTGTGTCCTCGCTCAATAATAATTACCTCGTCCGAGAATTAATTATAATAAATGTTTTCTTGATAAACTAACGAGATAATCCGAGGAGCACACGTCCCTTAATTACAGGCCGTCGTGCTCTGCTCTGCTTCTCGTCCTGGCTGATTAATTTTCTGCATGATGGCGAGGAAACAAAACTACGTGGACTGGCGACTGGCCTGCGGCAGGGAAGAGGACCGGGAGCCAGAGGGAAGGAAGAAAGAAAAGAGGTACTCGGGCACTTGGAAAAACAGCCGGCGCCGGCCTCTGCCCCGCTAACTCGAGTTGAAAGTTTCTGGCCTCGGGGAATCATCAACTCCACCACCCGCGAGCGAGGGAGTGAGAAAGAAATGTGCCAAAAGGGTTGGTCTTGACTATTAATTATAGTTCGGAGAAGCCCCGATGCTAGGTTGGGAAGGAGAGGCCTGGATGTATGTCTACCTTACTTGAGGGGAGGAGTTTCCTCAACTCCACTCTTGTGCTAGTAACTTTTGGCGACCGGAAAAAAGTCCCGAGGTGAGCTGGCCCCCCAAAGCTCAGAGATGGGGGACACAGTTTCAAGGGAAGAGCAACTCCTCTCCGGATCCCCTCCCCAAGTGGTGTACCACCGCAGGTCCACGCGGCTGGGCCTTCTCTCTCCGCACACCGGAGAAGCTCTGTAAAAGCACGAACTTGGATCGGGGCTCTAGGGTTTCCAGAAAAACGTGCCGTGAAATCGGACACTGGTTTTTCAATAGTCACTTGAACACAACAACACGGCCACTTCTTCAGAGTCTGCCGCGCGACCCGTCGTCGCCCAGGCCGGGCGTTAGCAGCGAGGACCTTCCGAGGGTTCCTCCTCGGCAGGCCCAGAGTAGAGGCCGGCCTTGACCCTCGACACACCATTGTCCCCGAGCCTGGGAAGGCAGTTCCTGAGCGCGCAGCGGCCCACGATGCTACCTACCCCAGACCCGGAACGACGGAGGAGTCCGAGTCCCAGAGGAGGGATTCCGGGCTCGCAGACCCGGAGCAGCCAGGCGCTCGCCCCCCACTTTTGACCGCCCCAGGTGCGCGCGGAGGCTGTGGCGCGCGCGCGCCCTGAGCCATCCCGGGCAAAGTCGCATTTAAAACCCGGGCTAACTAGCGGCCTCGGCCTGGGAATCTGTCCCGGGGACCGCGACCACCGTGTGCAGTGCCGGGGGTGGGGAAGCTGCACCCCTGGGGATCGGGAAGGCCTGAAGTAAGGGATTGGAGAGCCCTAGAAGCTTTGAAAAGAGGCGCAGGGTACATCTGCTCTAGGCTAGGGCAGAGAGGACGAAAAGGAGAGACCAGGCAGCGCGCGAGTATCCAGACGCCCGCGCGCCCGCCTCCTCGGTTATCCGCTGGGATTTCCGCTCCGGTTGCCGACTGGGGGGCTCGAGAGGCAGCCCGCTCGGTCCGGGCCGAATGACCCAGGAGCCAGGCTTCCTGCGCACCGGCCTTGGGAAGCGCCCACTTTATAATCATTGTTTGAATTTACCAACCTAGGTACGTGCACAAGCATCATTTTGTCAAGACTCTAAAATCGTCCTTGGGATCACGCCTAAGGACTCCAGTTAAACCTAGGGGCCAAAATACAGAGCTCGCGAGGAGAAGCCATGAATCGCGTGGGCAATAAGAACAAAACCCCTCCCCAATCCCCCAGATTAGACTCGTAGGATTTCCACGACGTTCCGCCGCAGCGGCGACCCCCCAGAGCACGCGCTCTCGCTCCCTCCCACTCCCGCCCTCTTCTACAGATCGTCATATTTTCCTAATGGTCATTATTTCGCCTGAAAATTTTCACTAGGAAAAAAAAATACATCAGCCCCAGAGGAACGTCCACGTCCACAGAGTTGCATGAGAACGTCTATTGGAGACGCGGGGGTCACTGCAGAGTGGGGAACACAAAGATGTCGCCATAGACAAGACAGACGGACACTTACCTTACAGCCGCATTGGATGGTTAGAAAAGGAAAAAAAAAAAATCAAATTATCCTTCAAAATTTCCAATAGCCAGCTATCCTAAAAGAAATCAAGAGGATTCAGTTAAAAACCTTGTAGTCTTCACCCTTCCATAAAAAGTCAAACATAAGCAAAAAAAAAAAAAAAAAAAAAAAAAAAAAAAGAAAAGGAAAAAAAATCTTTTTTAGAGAACAGAAAATGAAGTGGCCAGAGTTGTAAACAAGCGTGTGTCCGTCTACGATACATACAAAGTAGATGTGGCGACCGAGCTGCTCTAGCGATTTTTATTTTTAATAACAGTGGAGGCTGAGTTGGAGCTGAGGAAGGTTCCGCTCTCAGGGAGATTTGCTGAGAAAGCGCCTCTCTGGCAACTTTTTGACGCAAACTCTCCAACCAATGGCAGGGAGAGAATGATTGACACATCTAAGCCAGAGGGAAAATAATAAAAACACACAACAGGGGGAGGAAAACAGGCCGCTGCTGCACGGGGGAAGAGCAGGCATCAAATCCAGACCTCCGACACTACCAGAATGTTCTTAAAAACACTGGGCTGAGCTTAAAATATACATTATGGGACGGAGCATGTGAACTAATTGTATAATTAAAATGATGGACAGGAAGGCCTCCCCTTCGGTCTTCTTCCTTTCCACCCCTTTCTTATCCTCTCTTTTGTTTTTATTTTAAGGAAAGGACACCAAAACAACATAAGACAGGAAAATGAAAATATTTAAATCAAAGCTTGACAAGGGTGGGAAGGGGGATAACTGGTTTTTTTTTTTTATTATTATTATTCCAACCCTAGTAAAGAATGTGTGAGGCAGAGGCAGAACTCAAACCCAGGTTCACACTTAAGAACACAACTATGTCCCCTTAAACAGGGCCAGACGGCGCTGAGAGAAAAGATGGGGAAGGAAGAGAGCCGGGACTGAGCTGTGGACCTGCAGTAAAGACGGAGATAAATTCACAAGGCTGTGAACTCATTATCTGAAAACCTCAGCGTCCTCGCTGTTCTTCAACCGCTTAACAAATAACTCCTGGTCTCAGAGCTTTGGGTTTCCGCTCAAGATTTGTCAATGTGAGAAGCCCAGAGCAAGATAGAAAAAAAACAAAACAAAACAACAAAAAATCCGCGGAATCCCAAATTTACCCCCGGGCTGGTTGTGGGCCAAGGAGGGGCTGTCTCAAATCTCTCCGGCGTGAGTGTAGGGTGGCAAAAGCCCCTGTGGAAACAGTTTCTGCCTAAGAACAAATTCCTGGTGCTGCAGGCCCTGGAGCTATCAGGGATGGAGCCGCCCAAGCCTGAGGCTGTTACCCGGGAGCTGGGATGCATCAGGACCAGGAAACCAGCTCAACTTGTCAGGTCCAGATCGAGGACCCAGACGACAGCTTTCACTAGGATCTGAGTTTTCTAGAAGAGCAGAAAGAGATTGGACCGAGTATTGGGGGGGGGGGGGGGGGCGCAAATGCAATTGCCGAGTGTGTGTGAATGGAGGGTAAGCGTGGGAGTGGCGGGAGAGGACAGCTTTTCCCTCACAACTCCCAACGCCGAAGGAAAACAAAAAACAAAACAAAACAAAAAAACAAAACCAACCAAAACACCCACCACCCCCTTACCACCTCAATCACCGCCGACACCACTGCTAACCACTGCTAGTGGGCCCAAAGAAACAGCTCGTTGCCTTTAATTTGGGGACCTATGTTAATGAAGTCGGTAATTAATTCGTCGCTTTGTTGTTGGTTCTTATACTGTATGTGTAATCAAATGTGGCCGTCCTTGGGATTTACAGCAATTAGCGAATTACGGGAGTGCGCACGAGGCTGCAAGCTCTCGGCAGCCCGGCTAGGCTCGACTCCGGCTCGGCCTGGGGCTGGTCACTCCGCTGCCGCAGCAGACTCGCAGGTGTGTCTGAAGAGCTTCGGGTCCCGGCGGCTCCACGAACCCCGAGCGCCCCCGGGCCGGGTCAGCTCCTCCTGGCTCCTCCGTAGCAGCTCCAGTGCGAAGGAAACTCGCGGCTGTCGCGTACCCTGGAACCACGACTTTGTGGGGGCCTGGGCTTGGGGGGGGGGGAGTATGGACCTTTCCCTGATACCCTGCCCCCACCGAGCTGAAACACCTGGCGACTGTCCCTACGGCCTTTCATTTAGGAGGGGGACTGTCCCAGGCGGTTGTCCCGCGTGGCGCGGGCTGTGGGAAGGCAGGTCCTGGCTCTCTCGGTCCGAGCCACCGTGCTTTGGATGACGGAAGGGCAAGTTCACGCGAATGTCTTGGAGAAGAGTTTATTTCGCACCCTGAGAAAAAAAAGTTCTTCCCAGTTTAAATCAAAACGATGTTGAAAACATCAAAGGGCGAAAAAAGAAAAAGAAACAGGAAAAAAAAATAACCTTGTGGATGTGGCAGAGCAAGGCCTCGGGGACAGTGGAGGTGGGGTGCGGTAAAGAAAGAGAGGAGGGCTTGTGAGTCTCTCCAAGTAAGTGGAAAACAAAAATCGCAGAGATCGGTCTGCAGTAGGGTCCAGAGACTAGGGACACCTCAAGTTCCAAGGAAAGGTTTGGGCTGTGGTCGGAGACGACCCCAAGCAGCCGAACCTCCCTGAAAATTCCGGAGTGCTGTCACAGCGGAGGATTTGGGCTGGGTGCAGCGTGGGAGGGCTTTCGTCCACAGCGGCTGGCAGCACACAGCGCTTTCCCCTGGCCTTCCTGTCTGATAACTTCGCAGAAATACGGGGCCAATAAACCACCAGTTGGAAATGGACAGTGTTAAATAAACAAGGGTCTCTTTAAAATTCTCATCCACTTCAGATGTCTAAAGTAAGATTGTGATGATTTTGTCACGGTTTGGTAAATTTACCCCTTTAAGAGGCTTTCATAAATCCCAGAACACACCTTCAGCCAGATTTGAATATAGATTTAGGTTTTAAAACCCCGAAGCTGGAAACACCGCTTTATCAAAGAGAATTTCCCTTTAGCTTAGCAATGTGCTGCAGCTCTCAAAAGATTGGATCTGAAAGAGAGAGAGAGACAGAGGAGAAAGAGAGCCAGAGCCAGAGATGTAGACAAGGGAGGGAAAGGAAAAAAAGACTTTTCTTTTTCTTTCTAGAGGAATTCTACCCAGACTCTCCAGCAGTTGGTAGCAGGCAAGCTTTCTCCTGTGTCGCCTGGAAAAGTTGCAAAATTGCTCTTCACCTGTAAGAACATGCTTTTTATCTTCCAGTCTCTTCTTGTCAGTTTGGAAATTGCAGACAGCTCGGCTCAGGTACCGTTTCCACAAACTCTATTCTAGGTCAGGACAAAAGCCACTGGCTTTGGGGGAAGGGGGGCGGGGGTTGGGCTGTTTCACAGAAAACCTTGGAAGCTTGATGGGAGAAAAAGACTCCTTGGATGGAAACATCTCTTGATTTTCAGTAAGTTCTTGAGCCTCCAATATACTTACTATTCATTGTATTTCCTTTATCTAGAGTCTAACTTTTCTCCCATTTAAAACAAAAACAAAAAACGTTTCCTATGAATCTGACTTAATGGTAGCATGCTTTGTGATTTTCAATAATTCTCATTAACAAGTGGGTGGGTTTTAATTGCTGTGTGTACAATTTCCTTGCTAGGCAGATGCGACATAAGGATTCAGAAGCTAAATGGAGAGAGGCAGTGCATGGGGAGTCACATTATTTGTCGAGGCTTGTATGCAGTTACCATATTATGGCTGATATTGATGTTTTGAAATCTGGATTCATGTATATCACTAATGGGGTTTAGTTTTCTTCATTCAAATATGCCAAGCGAGTTTAAAATATTCCAAACTTTCCCCCAAGTTTATTAACTATGGGAGTGGGTGGGGGAGGAGAGAAGAGCCATCTCTGGAGTCTTCCAGGCTAATTAAAAAAAAAAGAAGAAAACCCATATCCCACAAGAGCACAGTCAGGGGTGGGGGGGGGGGGGTTAGCTAGACTCCCTGAACATCAGCTTCCGAAATATGAAGATTAATTTCAAATCTTCTCAGCAATTCAGTGGACAGGTGGAGGGGCACACACCATGTTTTGCCTGAGAAACATCACCTATGAAAAAGAAATAATTCTCCACTAGGTTTTTAGATATGACTCTATTTTAAAACTTGCCAAGCTCAATTCTGATTATGTTTGTTAACAAGATTTAAGATTGGCAATGTGGGCATGGCAGGGGATATAAGGTCATTCAGTCCCTGTGCTTTGGGTTGCTTCAGAAAAGAGGGTAAAGGAAAAAGAAATAACTTCAAAGATAAATTGTCTGGGCTGTCGGGAAAAGAGCAGGAGCCAAACTCCAAAAAAGAAAAAGAAGAGTACCATGTTGTTCCGGAATGTAACGGATTAAGATTGTGTGACAAGTGGGACATGTGGGCTGTGAGACATTTATGAGCTGAGTGTGAGTTAGGAGCTCTGCGCCTGACCCAGGGAGTATGAGGACCCAGGATAGGGTGTGTGCAGGGCAGGGTTGAAGTGAGGGAGGGTAAAGGCTTGTGTGAGTGTGGGCGATGTGTGTGTGTGTGTGTGTGTGTGTGTGTGTGTGTGTGTGTGTGAGATGTGGATAGATTGATAAAGAATGGTGGCAGGTCAGTTTACATAATTTTCATCTGGTAGTCTTAAAGTTTCCTTGAAATCAATTCTACTGCAGGCAGCAGCCTTGAGCTATAGAGCTGAAGCAAAACAGCCATTACACTCCAATATCTCGCCTGTTTGCAAACTTCATTTAAAACTGGGGGAAAAAAGACCCAGGGATGGTTTTGTAAGAAAGGAAAAAAAAGAAGAAAAGAAAACCACAGTGAAGCTTTAAACTAGTTTGGATAAAACTCTAATCTTTTATTTGTAACCTTTTACAAGCTTTATTTCCCTATATGAAAAGCTCCTTTTATATGGGCATGGCAGACTTTTTCTTTGGATTTTTAATTAGAGCCCATCAATTGTAGCCATATTTAAGAATCAATATGAAGTAATCCTTCGAGATGGGATAAGGTTTTAATCGAAAATCTAATTTCCCACTCTTTGCAGATCATTTTAAGGAGCTAGTTGATTAAAAAGAGAGTTCAATATTTAAAAGACATAACACCCCAAACCTGGAAAAAATCATGTGTGCAAGAAACCACTGATGTTGCCTTACAAAGGAAAGCCCCGCTGCTGGTAGGAACTTCTTTCTTCTACTTAGAAGAATTTGGCTTTTTTTTTTTTTCTTTTCTTCTTTTCTTCAAATGCTAGTCTCAATGTGGTTCCTATCAGAGTTCTCATATTGAATGAGGGAGAGAATTATTTATTTGAAACAGTATTTCGTAAGCAAAAAAATAACCATTTTTTCTTAATCAACTAAGAACACATAGCTCTTAATAGGACCTTTTCACTGCATATTCCCCAACTTGGAGATTAGTGAGTGACTGACACACACGTTTCATTTTTCAAGGATCCAAACTTTGTACCCTCACATTGGTGGAGGCGGAAGTCCAATACATGTTAAAACTTCAGGTTTAGAACTTTGCCACTTTTAATGCCTTACCACACTGGAGAATTTGCTTATTGCAAAAGCATAGAATTTTAAGCAGTTCCATCATGGTTATTAGCTTTCAATTTGCCTTTAAGGGAAGGGGGGCGAGGAAGGAAGGGAGCAAGCAAAAACTAATTGTAGGGCATAGTCAATGCACTTTGCTGGTGAGTGATGGAGCTGAGGTATCCATGTAAAGGCTGCAGACTAAAAGTGCAGAGCACATTTTCAGGATTCCCAGCTTCAGCCTGAGAACTCATCTATAAACTAGGAGGGCACCCCTGCCCCAAAGTTTACAGAGGTATTTTCAGATAGCCGCCGTACTATTAATTGTTTTATCTGTTTTAAGTGCACCTGAAAAAGAAAGAAAGAAAGAAAGAAAGAAAGAAAGAAAGAAAGAAAGAAAGAAAGAAAAATGAACTCACAGTATTTGCTTTTACAAATCTGAACGAAGTGGGCTTGGAAATGTTTGCTAGCCACGTTTTTCTCTTATCTGCAGAAATTTCAATTTATTTAAAAGCCTGTGGTTTAATGCACTACATGTTGGCACAAATTTTAGGGAAACCTTCGTGTATTTATCCATAATCGAGTCTAATGAAAAACTGGGATTTTCTTTCTTTCAATTTTTTTTTAATAAGGGAAAATATAATGCGTCTTCATTAGCAAAACTGACTGCTGAGCTCACGACAGTTCTTAATTGAAAAGGCAACCTATTTTAATGGTGTGGTCGGGAAGAAGATTACATACTTTATCCAAACACAAAGACAATTAATAATGGGAAGCAGGCGGCTGCCATTAACTCTAATGCAGTCGCATCAGAGAAGGGTTCCTACCTGAGGCCCTCGGTACAAACTCCCCAGACTCCCTCCTTCCCCACTTCACCCATCCTTTACTTGTGGTTTCTTAAGGTGCACTGCCCAGGCTCTGCTTCGGTCTGGCGGGTTTTTTGGTTTTGTTTTGTTTTGTTTTGTTTCCAGTGTGACGCGGCGGCGGGATCCCCTGCCCCGGTGTCTCTGGGTACCAAGCAGCGCCTCCGGGATAGAGACACTATCCAGTGTCCGAATATGAGGCAAACCTCGCGCCCGCGCTCAGAGCTGGAGGAGGGCGGCCGCGGGCCCGGTGAGCTGCAGGATTTGGGGGGCCGAACGCCACCTAATACACTGTGAGAAGTTTAACCACGTAGGCTGGGCTGCCTTCTGAGTGGAGAAGTTATGGGGGAAATCTTGTCCACCCGAGGTCGTGTTGGGCGAGACAGGTCTGGGTGCACAAGGTTACTCGGCCAAAGCAGCTAGTTTTGTTCCCCGGCGTGGGGAGCAAAGCACGAGTGTATCTGTGCATGTGCGCGCACTGGCTCTCAGTGTCTGCTTGTGTGCTCGCGGTCGCGCATGGGTTTCTTGTGGGGGGAGGGGCGGCGGTCGCGACCTGTCCTAGACCCTGGCACGTCGGGATTCCGGGCTAGCAAGGCACGGGGACCCGCTTTGAGCTTTGCCTTCGAGGACGAAGGGAAGCCTACTGAGAACTTGCACCCGGAGCCGGGGCGGCGGGTCCCTCTAAGCCAGCGCAGTTAGGAAACCCTGGTTGGCAAGTTGGCGTGGAACGCGATGCTAAGTCCGGGGCCTGGGACTGCCGCCACCAGCGTTCCTAATCGGGGACTCAAGGAGTCAAGCTGTATTCCTAGTCCACGGGCCCTTGGGCCGAGTACAGGCTGGGGAAAGGGCAGACTCTGTATTTATGTCCTTTGGAGACCCTTCCTGCTTGGCGTCCTACAGCTATAGGAACCAGCCCAGTCCAGCCTCAAGTTCCTTTTCAAGCACGGCCTCCCAGCCCGAGTTTAGGCAGATGAGAGAGGGGGAGCGCCCATCAGTGACCGCCCCCCTCCCCAACTTCCGCTGCTGTCCCAATGGGGACTAGGGCGCAGCTACAGGCCTTAGAAGCAGCCAGGCCATCCTTTTCCTAACCAAGGGTCTGCTGGACAGCCTGAATCTTCAGTGACAGCCCCTAGAGCACTTTACAGTGTAGGGGAGAGAAGTACGGCTGGGACCTGGGGCTTGAGTCCTGTGTGCAGACAGACTTCTGAAGCTGCCGGAATGCGCTGGTACACACACATCCAGCCTCATGGAGAAGCCAGGGACCATTCTCTAAGGCCCAACAGGATACATCCCCTTCCCTTGAAGGGAAACGCACAGGAATGCTCCTTCTAAATACGCCCTCCTGTCTGAGTCCCACTTCCCTCTAGTCTCTGTCTATGCACTTTCCTGCAGACTTTATTTTGGCCATGGGTTATAGGGAGCTTCTCAGAACCTTCTGAAGACAAATCAGGCCTGGATTCCCTCCCCGCTTCCCTCTGCTCCCCACCCCACAAGCCCCAAGCCACCCTGCTACCGCTCTTAGGCCAGGCAGGTGGGATTCAGCATTGTCACCAGATTTGAGTGAAAGCCTGTTATCAACTACACAGGAACCTTCTTCTTTGCACCTTCCCGGCATCAGTCTGTGAACAGCCTCTCTTCCCCGCACAATGTATCCAGAGCTTCCCCTCATCCTTTCAAATTCATTTTTCATGTGGTTCAAGTGAAAGTCCTTTGCCAGTTACTCCTTGTCAACCAAGCCCTAGTGTTTGCTTTGGAGGAGGCCATGTGAGTCAGCTGGGTATTGAAGAGGGAGCTAGGCGTGATAGACCAGTGAGTAATGGTTCTCTTTTAGGGGATAGTTTGTACCCTCCGTGTCACAGGAACTGAAGGGAAGTAACTCTTGTATTTTTGGGTCAGTTTCTTGACATTTAACCTATGGATGCTGGAAGGCATATTTATTTATATGTGTCTGACTTTGGATAGCTACTCAATTAATGGCATTCCTACGTAATTTCTTAAATGCCATTTAAGCTAGTTCAGCAACAGACAGTAACTCATAGCCTAGATGGCAGTTTCCTGGCAGCTTATTCACCTGAGGAACAAACAAAAAAAAAAGTGAAAGATAAGGTTGTTTCCAGTTCTCAGCTCCCAAACATGAACATTAAAGGCATCCCTGAAGGAACACACAGTTCACACAAAGTGTGGATGCTTTATTTTTGGATGATTCTTAGAAGGCAGCTTCCTTTTGGTTCTACTCTCTCATCTTGATGTACAATATATTCCAGAGAACTTGGAAGAGAGAGGCTGGTCTGGAGATGTTGCGTGTCAGTGGGCTCTTGGTCTTCTGTTGAGACTGGTCCTTTCCCAGTGTTTCAACAACAAAGCAGAAGCAGCAAAGGCTTGGATGTAAGTTTCCCTCACAAAGAGACAATCTGTGGACACTACTTTTTTTTTTTTTTCTATGATAAATCAAACAATCCCATTATGCTCAAGATCTTAGAAGTGTGTTTAGATGTTTTGGTAGTTGGCACTGTGTGGATATAACTTTGGTCAATTGTAGACTCCAAATGATGCCCCAAACACTTCACATTAAGCTTTGCAGTCTTCTCTTTTCCAGTATTCATTTCTTCTTCTTTCTTAGCTTTATGAGATAGAGTCTGTCTATATATCCCAGGCTGGCTTTGAATTCATAACAGTTCTCCTTAATCTGCCTAGTCCAGGGATCACATGCAAACACTGCACATGACCCCACAACATCTTGACTATAATAATTATTACTTTTAAAAAAGTGTGTGTGTGTGTGTGTGTGTGTGTGTGTGTGTGTGTGTGTGTGTGTTGCTTATAGGCAGGTATATGCCATGTTTTCGGATCAGAGGACTACTCTGTGGGAATTGGTTCTCTCCTTCTATCACGTGGGTCCTAGGGATCACACTCAGGTTGCCAGGTTTGACTGCAGTCACGTTTACCTTCTGAGGCACCTCCATAAAGTCTTTAAATGAGAATGCATACTGGTTCAATTAAAAAAAATTATTCACACTTGGTAGATTGGATGTATTTATTTTTCACATGCAATCATTTCCACTGAAATCTTTGATTTATCTAAAGATGGTGATATCAATCCAAGAAGTCTCCAGAGCACATTTTTAAAAAGTGGATTACAACATGAATTCACATTTATCCATTCATTCAACAACCATATCACATCTCTTCCTACCCTATATTAATAAAAAACTCTTCTGTGGTCTTGTCGTGTTTGGGACGTGTTCCTCACGGGGTAAGAGCGCCAAAACAAATAACTAACACACACACACACCAAAAAAAAAAAAAAAAAAAAAAAAAAAGGAAAGAAAGATAGATAGAAATGACTATCTGGAGTGAGAAAAATCCCCTAAGTCTAGGAGGTAGGTGCATTTCTCTCTCTTTCAACAGACAGGTGGGAAGCAAAAGCCAAGCTTTAGAAGCCGTAGCTGAGTGAATCCTTCCCACCTCACCCAGAGTGATTTTCTTCAAAGCAAACATCTGAGCAAGTCACTCCTTTAAAATGGCACATTGTTCTTAGAAGACAAAAATCCTCAACCTACTAGGTATACAAATGTCTGGCTCCTTCAGCCTCTGCCTTCCCTATAAGAATCTGATAAGTAGGGACACACTCCCACGGCTCCAATCCTCACTCCTTTACTTCCCAAGTCGGATCTATTCACTTGTGTGTGCCATAGTGTCCTCTTTAGTCAAAAAGGAATAAAGATAGTACTTATCTTATAGGATGGAAATTAGGAGAGCCACCTGCCTTCTGTGGGGTCTAGCAACTACAAAGAACTCAATAAACACTATCTAGTATTATCTGCAACTACTCTGGGCCAGCCACACCAGCTTCCTTTCCATCCCTTAAATAGGCCACAGTCCCAGACCTTGCCAGCGTGACTTCCAGACCACACAATTATCCTGTCTGAAGTATTTATTCCCTTATTCTCTTTGCAGCCTCTCTCTCAGGTCTGGGACTCCCTCTGACCCACAAGCCTGCAATCTAAACTCTTCTTCTGGTCTGTCCTTGGCTCAAGCCAATCTTCTTAGAGATCATCTACACTCTGGGTACCCAGAGCAATGCAGGTCTGTAGGTACCCCACCCAGATTTGTTTAAATGAACATTTAATTGTTGCTGGGCCCAGCCTGGAGATCCCTCAGCCAGGTCTCATTCTCTGAGGACAAAGCTAGGAGAAAGTGGCCTTGGGGGCTCTATCGGCATCCCAGGGCTGACCAACCCCCCTTCTGATTAACACATTCTTCGTGCTTTTCTTGAATGTGCTAATGAGGTTGCCCAGGTTTCTAGGGCCCTAAGAAAACTTTCAGTCTATTGTTTTCAAGGTTTTGCTCTCAAAGAGCCTCTGGCTTTGCTTCTTCCTGGTTGGGGCAGAATTGGGGGTGCCTAAGGGTAGTTCCATTGTATCTTTGTTGTTGACTTGCACCTGGACCAGCACTCTACCTGCCAGTGGAGACACCCTGGGGGTTGGGGTTTTGCATTTAGGTATTTGCTCACTTCTAAACTCCACTTTGCACCCTGACTGGTATCTGCCCTTTCCTCCATGGGTCTCGCCCAGTCCTGCCAGGGTCCGCACAAAGACCCAACACATCTTTTTTTCCCCTTCTATCTTTTTTATTAATTTTTAATTTTATTTTACATATCAACCACAGTTTCCCTTCCCTCCTCTCATCCCATTCACCTTCTTCTACCCCTGCCCCCACTACTCTTCAGAAAGGGTAAGGCCTGGTTGGAGGTTTAGTTCAGTGGTAGAATGCAAGGCCCTGGGTTTGGTCCTCGGCTGGGGAGTGGAGGGAAGAAAGGGTAAGGTCTCCCAAAGGAGTCAAGAAAGCATGGCATACCAAGTTGAGGCTGGACCAAGCTCCTCCCTTCTGCATCAAGGCTGAGCAAGGCATCCCACCATAGGGAGTAGGTTCCAAAAAGCCAGCTCGTGCTCCAGGACAGATCCTGGTCCCACTGCTAGGGCCCCCACCAACAGACCAAGCTACACAGTTAACTGTCACCCACATGCAGAGGGCCTAGGTCAGTCCCATGTAGGCTTCTTAGCTGTCAGTCTAGAGTTGGTGAGCTCCCACAAGCTCAGGTCAACTATTTCTGCCAATACATTTTTTAAAAACCTATAAAACCTATTTTATTATTTTATGTGTATGGGTTTTTTGTTGTTGTTGTTGTTGTTGTTTCTGTTGTTTTTGGTTTTTGAGGGTTTTTTTTTTTTTTTTTTTGCCTGCCTGTAGGTCTGTGTGTTGAGTGTGTGAACTGACCCAGGAGGTAAGATCTCCTGGAACTGGAGTTACAGACAGTTGTAAGCTGCCCTGTAGGTTCTGGGAATCTAACCAAGCCCTCTGGAAGAGGATCCAGTGCTCCTAACCACTGAGCCATCTCTCCAGTAGCCACAAACATTCTTTTTAAAGATTTATTTATTATGTATACAGCATGTATAACTGCAGGCCAGAAGAGGGCACCAGATCTCATTACAGGTGGTTATGAACCACCATGTGGGTGCTGGGAATTGAACTCAGGACCTCTGGAAGAGCAGTGGGCACCGAGCCATCTCTCCAGCCCCACAAACATTCTTGTTTTGCCTATGACCAATGAAATACACAGCATTGTGCCCTGCTGTGGGGGCAGGGGAGTATCATTCTACCTTACAGACAAAATTCAAACTGGGTCCTCAGATGAGAGTTAGACACACAGAAAGTTAACCTGAACAATGAGATAGGTGGAGGTCTTCAATATTTCTGGGTCAACGTGACTTCCATAGCTCCAGTACTGCCTGCCTGTTCTCTTAAAAGGTGCACGTCAGCAAGTAGAATCGGCCTATGTCACACATCCTGGGCCCCTGGAAGCCTGCAAAGTATTGCTCAGGGCTTTGGTACTATTTCCGTAATAGAGAGAAATAGTTTGGGCCAGAGATGCATGTAGGCCCAGTCCGATGGCCAGACAGTTCAACAGAAGGTAGTGGGAACAGAAACTAAGGTTGAAGAAAGTCTCTCCCTGGGGTATTTCTTGTCCTTTATTTTTACCCAGATCCCAGACTTGTGGTGAATTCAGATAAGCTCCTGACCTTTGTGGGTGATTATCCAAAGTTAACCTTCCTGTGTCTGGGGGTCACCTGTAACTCGTTAACCTCAGCCCTGTATTGTTTTGCAGGGAAGTCTGTTCCATTTAAGATAGAAAACTCCTATGCAGATAACATGGTAGGTTAACGCACTCACCTTTCATTCCTTGATTACTGGGTTCAAACCAAACTCAGTTCTGTGCAAGTCAGGATTACATTTTGATACACTCTCTGTCCCCAGGAGCCATTTGTCTAAGGGGCTTGAAATCGTAAAAGGATGTTGCCGACCTCAGCATCCACTTCAGGGCCTATACAGGAGATGCTGGGAAACAGAACGGCCCAGAGGTTACTGGGTCAGGACCAGAGACGAAAGGACTATTTACGGAATCTTGCTGAATGCATGTTTCTGAGGGTGCTAATGGGGGTTTTGCCACACACAGCCAGTTCTCCAGATGAGAACAAAACCAATATCACTGTTCAAAGGTGACAAATTGCTTTATTTGAAACCTTCCATGGTCATACTGTACTATTGGCATTTGGGCCAGAGTAGGGATGCAAACTGGAGGACTGTCTGTCTCTTTTGTGCTGGGGGTAGAGCCTAGGGCCCTGAACATGCTAATATAGAGCTCTGCCACTCAGCTGCATCCTAGGCCTGCCGCGTTTTGGTTTTTCTTTGTTTTGTTTTGTTTTTACTTTTATTTGCTTTGTTTTAAGACAGGGTTTCAAGTATCCCAAGTTGGCCTCTGAATGACCTTCAACCTCTAATATCCTGACTTCACTGTCCACCTGCTCTACTTTATACTTGCTGGGGAATCTAGCTCAGGTTTTACATATGCTGGGCAAGCACTCTCGTAACTGAGCTCTACCACAACCCCTTTACATTTTTCATTTTAAAAGTATGTGTGTATGCGTGTCTCTGTGTGGGTACATGTATGTGAGCACAGGTGGCCAGTGAGGCCAAAGGCATGGAACCACCTGGAACTGGAGTTACAGGAGGCCATGAGTACTAGAAACAGACCTGGGGGCCTCTGCGAGAGCAGTACATAGTCTTTTCTGTCACTTCCCACCCCTTTCTTTCTTTCTTTTTTTTAAAAGATTCATTTATTTATTTATTATGCATACACTATTTTGTCTGCATTATGTCTGCACACCAGAAGAGCTCACAAGATCTCATTACAGATGGTTGTGAGCCACCATGTGGGTGCTGGGAATTGAACTCGGGACCTCTGGAAGAGCAGCCAGTGCTGTTAAACTCTGAGCCATCTCTCCAGCCCACCTACCCCTTTCGAGACAGGATTTCTCTATGTATCCCTTGCTGTCCTGGAACTCATTTTGTAGACCAGGCTGGCATTGAACTCAGAGATCTGCCTGGTTCTGTCTCCCAAGTGCTGGGATTAAAGGAGTGTGCCACCACTGAGGCTCCAGTACATGGTCTTAACTGAACCATCTCTTGTGCTATTTTTAATTCTACTTCTAAGCATTCTTTTATTTACATTAAATTCCATTCCCTCTTCCATCAGGAAATACAAATGTACACCATCTGAGCAAGGAATCTGAAATAGAGGATCTAGAAGAAAACGATAGCCAGGCTTTGAACCTGACCAGGCAGCCCTGGTAGCCTAATTGAGAGCACACTAGCTCTGGTCAGGCTGAAGCCGGTTCTGAGCCTTCTGCTGGAGGCCTGAACCACTTCCAGACTCTTTTCAACAGCTGTAAGATGGAAAAAACCGAAGTTATTTATGATAAACGCCGAGTTATGATAAACACTAGATAAGACGAGGGTGTGTAAAATAACATTGAACAGTGGCTGGCACGTTGTGGGGACTCAAGAGGCAATATTTCTTTGATGCATATCTCTGATTTATGCTACAGAAACCAAAGGTATAAAAAACAAAACAAAAGCAGAAAGCTGTGTCTACCGAACACCAAGGAACCCTTTGTGGGATGGAGACAGGCTGGTTCGTCAACTTCCTACCCTTTCTGCTTGTTCAGCTGACACCTTCTCATGTCCCTGCTGCTTCTGAATCCCAACCAGCTAAAGTACAAGAATGGCTAGAGTGAGGACAGTGTGGGTTTACTCGCCTTGCCTATTTATTTTATCCAACTGCCCCAGCTAGCGGCACCGCCAATGTCTCACTTATAGATACCTAATGTTAGCCGGGAAATCAATGCACAGAGCCATTTTCCCTTATAAGGGAAGTACCTGTATATATACATCATCAGTGTCCATGCTCCCTGGACTCGTCGCCTGCCTTTTCACCACATTCTTGCCTCTGTTAGATTTTCAAGACAGGGTCTCAATTTACAGCCCTGACTGGCCTGGAAAAGTCCAGGCTGGTTTCAAACTCAGAGATCTGCCTGCCTCTGCTTCCCCAGGCAGAAGATTAAAAGCAGGGCTATCATGTTCTCTGCTTTTTTGTTTGGTTGGTTAGTTTGGGTTTTGGAGACGAGGTTTCTTTCTCTAGCCTTGGCTATCCTGGAGCTCATTCTGTAGACCAGATTGGCCTTGAACTCACAGAGATCTGCCTGCCTCTGCTGGGATTAAAGGCGTGCGCCACCACTGCCCCACACTGTGCAGTGGGGTTTTGGTTTTGTTGTTTGGTTTTGTTGTTTGTTTGTAACAGGATAACATAGGCCAGCATAGCTCAAACTCCTTAAGTAGCCAAGGATGGCCTTTAACTTCTGATCTTTCTATTTATGCCTCCTCCTAAATGCTGGGATTCCAGGCATGCACTACCATGCCTGGCTAGTTTTTACAAGTTCAAATAATGGGGGAGAAATCAAAGGAAGACTTACTTTCATACTATGGAAAAATTATATGAAATTCAAATTTCAATGTTCAGGAATAAAATTATGAACATGTGTTCATTAAAATAGCATTCATTCATTGTTCAGCCAGAGTTGACTAGACATAAGAGACCATACTGCAACATTTTTTTTTTTTTTTAAACAGGAAGGCATTCCAACCTGTTCTGTAATGTTCTTTTTCAAGTCTATGGGAAAGATAGAGGTAGAGGATTTGCACTGATTCTCCTCGGTTTACTCTGAAGCTTCAAACTCCATAGTCTCGTGTGTTTAAGGGCATTCTCGAATAGCTTGATTTCAATCAAGGAGAATATTCTATTAACGGACCGAAAGAACTGGACCCTAACAGAGAGGTTGTATTGCTAGTGTTTCCGTGAAACATGCTGGTGTTTCATGGCTACATTTTCCGTTTCAGCCCCTTGCTTCAGCTCCCTGCACGTGGTAGTTGTGGAGACCAAGTCCTCTTTCCTAACGCTGCCCTTGTCTCTCCCCACAACTTTGGACATGGGCCTCCTATAGCCCAGGCAAGCCTCACACTCATGAGTAGCCAAGGAGGGACTTGAACTCCTGACCCTCTTGCTTCCACCTCCCAAATGCTGGGATGGCAGACATGGACCACATGTGCAGCTCTGCCTTCACCTTTCATGTGCCCTTGGCCTCAGTCCAAAGTTCAGTTCCTTAGTGTTTCCACACTGAACTTGAGCAGTCATGTCTGAACTTGTCTTCAGGCCTCCACACTGTTCCTCTCCCATCTTTCCTCATTAAAGTGACAACTAAAAAATTTATTCAACTACATAGTTCTGTGTCCTATCTCAAATTTTCATTTCTCCATTGAATAGTAAGCAAAGCTTCTTATCCCATGCTGCCTTGAGATGGTGAGATGGGACCAGATACTCTTCCCTGTACTGTGATATAAGACAGGCCTGTTCTCTGGTCTGTCATCTATACTTTCCTTTATACTGCAGTCTCCAGCCTCCAAATTTAGGTTTTCCCCCACCATCCTTCTATAATCAAATACTGCCTATTTGTAAAGTCTAGTTTTTTTGTGGTTTGTTTTAGACAGGATCCTATGTAGTCCCAGCTGTATAGATGTTTTGCCTGAATGTATGTCTGTGTACCACGTGTGTGCCTGGTTCCCACAGAGGCCAGAAAAGGGTGTCACACCTCCTGGGATCAGAGTTATAGCAACAGTGTGAGTGCTGAGGATCAAACCCTGGTCCTCTGGAAGATCTGCAAGTGTTCTTAGCCACTGAGCCATCTCTCCATCCCTCTGGCCTTGAACTCCTCGGCCAGCTTCATGTCACAAGCCTTCAATCCAACTACTTTTA